>NC_136991.1:27512591-27535091 GCF_032717465.1 Coenobita brevimanus | reverse complement strand
CCTCCCTCCCCCCAGCCTCTCGACCTGCCCTCCCTCAAGAGACTTTTGTTCACGATTCTTCTTCATTAAGGTGGAGGAAAAATGTGTCTCCGTAGGGTCTGGAGGGAGGGAGGGAGGGAGGGAGGAAGGGAGGGGGAGAGGGAGGGAAGCAGGATTGTGAAAGGACAGGTGAGAAGGAAGGAGGGAAGGAAAAAGAGGGAGAAGGGAAGGAGAGAGAGAGAGAGAGAGAGAGAGAGAGAGAGAGAGAGAGAGAGAGAGAGAGAGAGAGAGAGAGAGAGTTGCGAAAATGTGAAGGGGGGATGAAGATATGAAGTTAAAAGGAGAGGAGATAAAGAGGAAGGAGGAAGAAAGAGTGGGGGCAGTGAAGGGGACGAAGGAGGGTGAAACAAAAAGAGGGAGGGAGGGAAGGAAGGATAAAGGGGAGGGAAGAATAGAGTGAAGGAGGGAAAAAGTGATGGAGGTGGAGAGAAGATTGTGAAAATAGGACAAGAAGGGAGGGAGAATGGAGAAAGGGAGGGATGAAAGGAGTAAAGGGCGGAAAGAGAGAGGGGATGTGTGTGAAAAGGAAGAGATGAAAGAAGGTGATACAAAAAGGGAGAGAAGGGAGGATAAACTGAGGGAGACAAAACATGTATGGAGTGTATGAGGGTGAAGGCAATGGGAGAGGGGAGGAAGGGTGAAAAGGAGAATATAAGGAAGAGAAGGAGGGAAGTTAGGAAAAAGTGAAGGAGAGTGTAAGAAGTTAGGAAGGAAGGTGAGAGAGGAGTGATAGAAAGATGGAGAAAGAGAAGGTGAAAGTGTGAAAGATAAAGAAGGAGAGGAGAATGAGATGGGAGGAGAGAGAAGGGAGGGATGGAGAGAGAAAAGAAAGACATGGAAAGTGGAAAGAAGAAAGGGAGCTTGTGTGAGAAGGAGGGAAGGACGTTGATGGGGAGGAAGGAAGATAGATGGGAGGGAAAGAAGAAGGGAGAGAGGGAAACAGAAAAGGAAGGAAAAGGGGAAGTCGAAGGCAGAAAGAGAGATGAAAGAATGGAAGGTGAAATTACGAAAGACCAGCACATAAGCCCATCTCCATCTACACCCTTAGGGGCCATCCACCCACCCGCCCTTTTTTCCACCATGGACTTATTTCTTCTCCAGGAACCTACTTTCCTCCAGTGATCAATTTGTTTTAGGGAGCTGTATTACACAATGGACCTGTTTTCCTCCTGTGGAACTATTTTACCTATGAGCATCTTTCCCCATCATCTTATTTTCCCCATGGATTTTCTATACTGTATTTCACTGGCATATTTTCCCCGAAGAGTTAATTTTTACATTGTACCTCTTGGACTCATTTTCTCTCCGTCGACCTATTTTACCCGTTGACCCATTTCTTCCTCTATGGACCTACTTTCCTCCTTGAACCTGCTTTCTCCATGAACCTATTTTCCCCATTAACCTATTTTTCCAATGGCTCAATTTTACTGCATGGGACCTGCAAACTTTCTATGCCTTATTTTCCCCATCGAGCCTGTTTTCCCTATGGACTAATTTCCCACAGTGGACCTATTTTTCATCATGGATTTACTTTCCCCACGAACATATTTCCTCTCCATGGGCCGACTTCCCTATGGAACTACTCTCTCTCCATGAGCCAGTTTTACCCATGGACTTATCACTATTAGGACCTACTTTACCTACGGACCTGTTTTAAGGACTTACTTCCCTCAGAGACCCATTCTTACTCCATAGACCTACTGCTTCCTGTAACCAGTTTTTACCCACAAGGCCTACGGTCATACTAGGGCTCACTTCCAAGGGGACATACTCCTCATGGACCTCTTATTGCACAAAGACCATTTCCCACCATGAATCTAGACACCCCATGGACCAGTTCAACGCAGACCTATTTGCCCACTATCCAACCATCCATTCACCCACCCACCTAGTGTATTCTGTCTCAAGCATGACGATGACTCGTGTGTGTGTGTGTGTGTGTGTGTGTGTGTGTGTGTGTGTGTGTGTGTGCCCTTCTAATTAATTTAGAAAAAACATACAACCGGTGTTGTATATGATGTGTACAGAGAGAGAGAGAGAGAGAGAGAGAGAGAGAGAGAGAGAGAGAGAGAGAGAGAGAGAGAGAGAGAGAGAGAGAGAGAGACAGACAGACAGACAGACAGAGACAGACAGACAGACAGACAGACGGACAGACAGACACACAGACAGGCAGACAGAGAGGGGGGAGGATTTAATAATGTAAGCAAGTGCCTCATGGCCTGTCTGGCCGCTCAGCACTTGGCCAAATTAAGGGTCGTCTCTGAACCAAGCTTTTCTTTGGAACAAGTCCCCTGCGGTCCCAGCAAAACATTTCTCCAAGTGAGAGCCGTTTCTGAACAGCTACCACAACCACCACCAACACAGCCACCACCACCACTACTACCACCACCACCCCAACCACAACTACCACCACGACCATCATCATCACTGCTACAGTCATCACCACCACCACCACCACAGCTACCACCACCATCACCATCATCACTGCTGCAACCAACACCACCACCACCACAGCTACCATTACCACCATAACCACCATTTTCTGCTGAATAAATTTGTCTGTTCGTAGCATCAGTGAAGCAACAGACATTGGACTGTATATGTAAAACTCTCTGTCTGTCTGTCTGTCTGTCTGTTTGTCTCTGTCTGTCTGTCTGTCTGTCTGTCTCTCTGTCTGTCTGTCTCTCTCTCTCTCTCTCTCACTCTCTCTCTCTTTCAAAGATGCATAATACTTCACGGAAATGTCCTGCCGGCTTTTCCATGTGCGCCAATTTTAGCATCAATGGGGACAATTGCCAGGTACAAAACACTCCTTTAATAAATACCATTAACATCAAACTGAAACGGGCCCACCTTGTACCCAGTTACACGAATCCTGCCAAGTTTCATAAAAGTTTCTAGTTTTGGCTGACACACACACACACACACACACACACACACACACACACACACACACACACACACACACACACACACACACACACACACACACACACAGATTTATAGTATATTAGAGAGAAAGGTAAGGTGTGTAAAAAGGGTGACAGGATTGAGAGATTAGAGGGAGGGAAGGACTGAGAGGAGGGAGACAGAAGGGAGTGTGACTGAAAGGGAGAGTGAGTGACTGAGATTCAAAAAGATAAGTTGTTCAGCAGGAAAATGTTATAAGATAAAAGAATAAATATACGACGCATAGTTAATAAAACTGTTTAACTCATTAACCCTAGAAAGTCATTCTTATTCAATTCTTGCCACTGTCAAGCAATTTTCTTAACCTGTTCAACTCGTTAACATTTTTTTTTTTTTTTGCTTTTATATTCTCGGTAGTTCTAGACGGTTCTGTTTAACGTAAGAGGGCGCAATAATAGTGAAGGAGCTAATGAAGGCTATACCTAACGTCTCAAGATAACTGTCTTAGGTTGGTATCATCTACACTGACAGCATAAGTGTGACCAAACTCGTATTGTATGAGTCATTTTGGATTGAACAGCTGTGATTTTTTGAAGATGTGATCAGCCTGTATCCAACGTTACGTAGAGTAGACAGAAACAACACACAATGGTGTGACGTGTTCATATCATCGTCACCTACTTCAAAAATTATCATTAAAAATTTAAGGGTTGTCCACATTTTTGCATTCCTACTTTTGATAATACGGCCTTAAATCCTCTCGCTACAATGACACACATTATATTTTATTCTTGCTACCTGTAGATTTTTATATTCAACTTAGGACAGACTTTTCAAACCACAGATTAAGATGTCACTGATTCGTTCCCTGCACTCCTTTTTCACTCTAACTTGGTGTAAAATTACGGTAACTCCAACTTGGAAGCTAAATTGCTACAACAGATTAACACTACAGTATGGTTCTAGTCACGAAGGAATGCTATAGAAAAGATGAAGGGCAGTAGCACTGTCATTTTCCGCCAATGAACTGTGTAAAACAAACTGCGATAGGGTGATAATCTGGGACAAGTTAAAGTAAAAAAGGGTATAGCATGTTTATACCCTAAGACGAATAAAATGCTCAGTACAGCAGTCTAAATAAATCAAGACTTATCTAAGATAACTGAACGGGGACAAAATAACATTGTCTCATTTAATGCTAGGAAAACCAAATATAGACAATTCACTGACAGATATTGCCTGATTACTGTATTACCTTCAGTGTTACTAATATTCCCATTACTAAAAATACAGAAATTATTCATGTTTCACTTAACAATGCCCCTCAGCTGGACTTCTCATGTTAGATCACTTGCTAAAACCTCTTCGGAGAAACTTAGATTATTGCGCTGAGTCCGTAACTTCTTCACTGATGAGCAGTTAGCTATAATCTACAAGAGTCATGTGCGCTGTCAGCTGGAATATGCTTCACCCATGTGGAATGGATGTGAAGAGGCTGCACTAAAACAACTAAACAAAATTCAGAACAAAACTGTTAGAATTTTTAATAACCCAGCTATTACCAATGAACTACCTCCCCTACAAGTAAGAAGGAATGTTGCCTCTCTTGCATTATTTTACAGATACTTTTATGGCAAACGTTCAGACAAAGTTGCAACCATTGTGCCACCTCTCCATGTCTTCCCTCGTGCTACACGGGCATCTGGTAGCGCTCATGACTGGAATGTCACACTACCATATTGCAGAGCTTTGCTGCCTATCATAATTCTTTTATTCTCCGAACTGCATCTCTTTGGAACTCGCTTCCCCAGAGTGGTTTCCCCCCAAGCTTGAACCTGCGGCTGTTCAAGTCCAACTGTTACATATTTTTTATGAATGGAGGACACCCATAAGCTTTTTCTATGCATTTGCTTTTCCTTCCTCTGTTCTGTTATTTAATAAAATAATATTTAAGCAGAATGCGCCATCGAACTGAAGGGGTTTAAGGGAATCAAACTGTGTGCAAGTATGAAGAATAATGATAAAGGTGTTCTCGGATTATAGGGATTAATGTAGGATATGTTTTAACTCTTTAAGTTCTAATAGGTTCCCTTACGATGAATAAAAGCATTTGGAGGTTGCAAAAGTGAAATATACAAGTTCTTCATCGTAATGAATGGGTTACCTTCTGAAGGACGTCTGGGACACTGGGCGTTTTTATTCCGGCTAATACGTGTAGAATGCTTATTGACCTGCAAGGCTGAGTAAGTATTCTGGGGCCCTGAATGGTGAGTGAATGGGAGTGTGGTTGATTCAGTGGAGCAAACTCTGGTTAGTATATAATTCCGTCAAGCTTTTTCTGCCTCTCTGGACCCTACCAGCTTGTGGTGGGAAAGATCTGGATGATGATGGTGACGATACTACCAGACGATTTTATTCATCCATGAGAAGCACCTAGCCCTTACCCTCTTCACTACAAAAGGCCATTCCTTTGCTTTAAAAAAAAAATCAACTGGTGATGTAAAAAATTATATCATCAAAGGAGTCATTGTACTTAATAAATTTCACCCCCTTCAGTACAGTGACATCTTTTTATGGTTTATTGCTGCTGCCTCCTTACCAATGTGTTAACTTTGAACACTTGTGGTGGTGGGGTTAGAAATTCCCTCTATTAACCCTTTCACAACCTGCTCTCTCTCCCTAAGCTGAAGAGAATCGCCAGAGGTAAACAAGAAAGAAATAATACGCCATGGGACTGAAGGGATTTAATTTCTTCCAACCCCTTCACTACGAGAGGCTCCTCCTAAGACCCACTGAGTTCGGGAATGTCTTACTTTCTATCTTTTTCTTACTTATTTTCTTTCTATCTTTCTTTTTCTTACCTTCTTTCTTTCTTTTTCTTTCTCTTCATTTTTTCTTTCTTACTTCTTTTTTTTCTTTTACATACTTAATTTAATTCTCTCTTTTTTTTTTTCTTTCTATCATTCCTTTTCATTCTTTTCGTTCTTTCTTTCTTTCTTTCTTTTTTATTCTTGACATCCCTGACGATTATATTATGCTTACGATACACTTTGAAACTGAGAGGCTGGACATTTCCTAAAAGAAAAATAAATAAAATAAAAAACTTTAGTACTAGAGGTCTGTCTGAAGTTGAATTAAATAATCTGGTTGAGACAAAGATGTACTAGAAATTATGTGACTTTGATATATGGAGGTATAATAGCCCGGTGGTAATAGGAACAGACTAAAAAAAAAAAATAAAGGCGCAACGATAATGAACATATCTATCTATCCATCTGTTTACCCGTGTGTGTGTGTGTGTGTGTGTGTGTGAGAGAAAAATACGTAAAAATAAATTAAAGAGAATGTAAGGAAACAGATGAAAACTAATTGAAAAAATAGAAAAGTATAAAAAAAGATGCGAGATGTGGAAAATGTTGGGTGTTATTGTGTTCATTATTTCTTGACCTGGGAGAGCGAAATAATCTCATTAGTGGAGAGGGGAAGTGGCACCGGGGGGCGTGCTCAAGTGGAGGGGGTGGAGGGGGGTGGAGAGTGGAGCAGAGGGGTAGAAGAGGGAGGCGGGGAGAGGGGGAGTTGACAGGAGGTGGAAAGAGAGAAGGGAGAGAGAGAAAATGAGAGGAAGGAGAAGCGGCGTAAAATGGAGGAGGAAGGAGAGAATGGAGGAAGGGAGAATGTGATGAAAGAGAAGGGGAGTGGAGAGGAGTGGAGGAATGGAGGGTGGAGAGGAATGGTGGAATGGAGATGGAGGGAGAGGCAGAATGGTGAGAATGGACAGGGGTGGAATGAGAGGGTAAGTGGGGAGGAAGGTGAAGACGTGGGAGAAGAGGGGAGAGGATGATAAGATGGATGATGTAGAAGGGAGAAAGAGAATGGAGGGGAGCAGAGAAGACTGACAGAGAGTGGGATGTGGAGGCGTGGAAGGAATTAGTGTGGATGTATGAAGGAGAAAAAGATGAATGGAGAGATGGAGTGAAGAGGGGTTGACTGGGAGAGGGAATAAAGGGAGAGGGAGATTAGAAGGCAGAGAATGGAAAGTGTATGAAGGTAGGAGAGGGAGAAGAGAGAGGGGAGGAGGAGGAGGAAATGGAGGGCAGAGAATAGTGAGAGATGAAGGAAAAGATGGGGACGTAGGAGGAGGAAAAGTGGGATGAAGAAGACCATGAGAGTGCTAGATGGGGAGGGAAATTGAGGACAGCTGAAGAGACTGAGGGTCGAAGGGTTGAAAGAGAGAGTGTGGAGCGAAGAGAGAAAGAAAGGAGGAAAAATGGGGGCAGGAGAGATGAGGAAGAATGGATGGATGGAAAGAGGGAAGGAGAAGAAGCCGAAGGAAGAGGAGGAGGAGGAGGAGGAGGAGGAGTAAAAAGTAAAGAAAAACAAAAAAAATGGGACGTAAGAAAAGAAAAAAGAGGATATTCATAATTATGATAATGATAATGATGATGATGATGATGATGATGATGGTAATGAATAATAATAATAATAATAATAATAATAATAATAATTAGTTACCTGTTTACTTATTGTGTAGCTACACTAAGGAAGCTTCGCCATAACTATTAATGGTACTGATTGTCTTTGTAGTTATGCAAATGGTGCTTTTGCGTTCACTGCCTAGAAACTTTATATGAACACAACATAAATATTTGCACAGTTTTAACTGGCTAACTGTATGCTTAACTGTAACCATATTCCTTTCAAATAACGAGAGGGACCACCGCTATATTTCTGTAATGTTACAGCTTTACGGCTCTTGTTTCTCCAAAACATGTTACAAACAAAACACTGAGCCGATCTGAATTTGGTACTTTCCACTTGGCTAAATGGCATAATATTCAGCCAACATTCTCAGCAAACTTTTTTATCATTAGGTGTTCAACCAAATAGCTGTATCTCATTTAGTTTATGAGATATTTCGATTTCAAATAAACAAACCTTGCACCAAAAATGTGTATATGACCTTCAAAAATAGGTCAAGGTCATTTATATTTGGCACAAGTCCTTGTATAATAGAATCAAGATCTAAGAAAAAAAGTGGAAAGAAAAATATAGTAATAATAATACTTACCAAAACAATAAGTTTCGCCATATACTGTATATGGCGAAGCTTAATATTTTAAAATAAGTGGAGTATATGGAAAAGGAAATGGTGAGGATGACAGAGAGAGAGAGAGAGAGAGAGAGAGAGAGAGAGAGAGAGAGAGAGAGAGAGAGAGAGAGAGAGAGAGAGAACAGTGGGTAAACAAGGAAGGAGGATGAGGATGAGACGGAAAAGGAGGAGGATGAAAAATGATGAGGACAAGTAGAAGAAGGAGGAGGAGGAGGATTGATGAGAAGAAGAGGGAGGAGGAGGAATGATGAGAAGAAGAGAGAGGAGGAGGAATGATGAGAAGAAGAGAGAGGAGGAGGAATGATGAGAAGAAGAGAGAGGAGGAGGAATGATGAGAAGAAGAGAGAGGAGGAGGAATGATGAAAAGAAGAGAGAGGAGGAGGAATGATGAGAAGAAGAGAGAGGAGGAGGAATGATGAGAAGGAGAAGAAGGAAGAAGAGGAATGGATACCGAGGATGATGATAGTGATGAGGATGCTGCTGCTGCTGCTGCTGCTGAAGATGATGACGAGGAGGAGGAGTAGGAGGAAGAGAAGAAAGAAGAAAAAGAATGGGAGAAGGAGGAGGAGGGGGAAAAGGAGGAGGAGGAGGAATGGGTGCAGAGTAGTAAAAAAAGAATGAAAAACAAGAGAAGTAAGGAAAAGAAGATGTGAGATTTAGGAGAAGGAAGAAAAGTTTGTGGTTTATGTTGTGAGGAATGTGAGCTGGAGGGGGAGAAATTAATATAAGGAAGATGAGGAAAACGTAATTAAAAAAATAATGATAACTATAATAAACAACAACAACAACAATAATAATAATAATAATAATAATAATAATAATAATAATAATAATAATGAGTGATTAATTTCATTAAGGTCATAGCAGAGCAACAAGGGAGATCATTCCCTCCGTACAACAAGAGTAAGCGTTGAACAAACATGAACATATATTATATTCAATTACACATATATATAACAATGTAATATAAAAAAGAAGTAAAAATAGTCACCTAACTTTAAAATCCTTATGTAATGTCAAGGTCACACCACAAAACTATTTATAACACAACCACAGATAAAACTATGCATAAAAACTAAAGCTGGCAGAGAGAGAGAGAGAGAGAGAGAGAGAGAGTGAGGATGATGGAGAGGTGAATGGGTAATGTATGGGTGAAGTTGGATCATAAGCGACCTACCTTGCTCGATAATAGGGGTATGGGAGGGGAGGGGAAGGAGGGAGGGAGGGAGGGAGGGGTAGGGGAGGGAGGGAGGGAGGGGGAAGGGGAGGAGAGACGGACGAAGGGAGGGAGCGAAGGGGAGAGAAGGAAAGTCTTTACGATGGAACGAAAATGAGTAGAAGGGGGGGATGAAAAGAGGAGGAAAGTGGGTGGGGGGAGAGAGTGTTACGGGGGGATAAAGAAGGAGATGGGGGGGAGGGAGAGAGGGAAGGAAGGAGGAGGAGAAGAGGGGAAGGTGTTAAAGAAAGAGTGAGGGAAGGAAGGAGGGAGGGAGGAAGTGATAGCTGACGGTAGAAGGAGAAGGAGGAAGAAACAAGAGTGCGTAGGAAGGAAGGAGTGTGTTTAAGTGAAAGAGAGTTGGAGAGCGAGAGAATGTGGGCTGGAGAGAGAGAGAGAGAGAGAGAGAGAGAGACACACACACACACACACACACACACACACACACACACACACACACACACACACACACACACACACACACACACACACACACACACACACACTTCGAGGAAAACACAATACCCACCCTCTTGGTGAACGCTGGTAAAGTAATTATTTATCTTTTCAGCCAATTTTCCATCCATCCATCTATCTACCTATCATTTTGTATACTGTATATCTATTTTTGGTATGTTTTTTATTTATATGTAAACATTCATGCGTAAAGAAATGAGATGAAGGAAAAAAGGGGGGAAAAAAATGTGGAGGTGATTAGGAAGGAGAAGAGGATAAAGGAGACTAAAATAATGGAAGAGGGAAAAAAGGAGAAATGATAGAACATAGGAAGATAAAACGAAGACAAAAAAGAGGAAGAGGGAAAAGGGGAAAGAAGAATTTAGGGAAGAGGGAAAGACAGTTTTTTAGGATGGGAAAATAATGTGAAGGAGGGAGGGAGGGAGGAAGGGAAAAAGAGAATATGTGCGAAAGGAGAGGATTTGAGAAAGGGAAGAGGAGAGAAAATAAAGATGATAAAAGTAAAGCGGGGGGAAAGGAGAGGAAAGACGGGGAAATGAATGAAGAAGGAAAGAGGAAAGTAAAGAGGGAGGAGAGAGGATAAGTAAGATATATGTGAGAGAAATGGGTATAGAGAAAGAATCTGAAATGAGAGAGAGAGAGAGAGAGAGAGTGGGGGGGGGGCAGACGTAGGTAGGTATAAAAATCAGAAAGAAAAAGAAGCCGGTGAGAGAAGAGGACGGAGGTAAGAGGAGGAGGAGAGAGAGTAGGTATGAGGGAGGAGGAACAATAGGAAGATTTAGTACGAGGGAGGAAGGGAATGGGAGGGAGTGGGAAGGGGAAAAGTATGGCAGAGGAAGGGAAGAGTGAAGAGGAGGAAGGGAAAGATGGGAGGAAAGAGAAAAGGAAGGAAGGCAGGAAGGAAAGAGAATGGGAAGAAAGCAGAAGAAGATAGTGGATGAAGATGATAATGAAAGAAGAATAAGGAATGGAGGAAAAGACAAGAAAGTGAAGGACTGGAATAAAAGTGAACGATTGAGAAGAAAATATGGAATAAAATAAAGAAAATAATGAGAGAGGAAGGCTGGGTGGGAGGTGAAGAAAAAAAGAAATTAGTCAGCACTGGATTCGAAAAAAGAAAGTCATTGTAGATGGAAAAAATAAGATGTGGGAGCAGTTTACAGCAATAAGGAGAAGAGGAACGTGAGAAGTGTGGGGAAAGAAGAGGGGTGGATGACAGAAGGAGACGGAAAGAGATAAATATGAAAACACTGGAGAAAGAAAATTTAAGGAGGCCGAGATGTGAGAGAGAGAGAGAGAGAGAGAGAGAGAGAGAGAGAGAGAGAGAGAGAGAGAGAGAGAGAGAGAGAGAGTACTGTGAATACATAAGTACAAAGAACAAGAGGAACGATGGCTCATGACAAAGTTATCTGGTGGAAAAAAAAAGCAAGTTCAGCCAAAATCTAACCAAATTGTAATAGATTTAGTGAAGAGGAAGGCTCTCCCTGACCCACCACACTATTCTTTTAAAATGGCAGGGAAATGAGAGAAAAATAACCACGCGTGTTAGAAAGAACAAGCATGGAAATTTTATGGTAGAGGCAGAAAAGGAACGACTAAAGCACTATGTAATATCTGCAGAACTGAAAAAGAAGAGCGTACACAATCATCGACTGTTCTCGTTATTAAGCAAACGTCTCACGGCCATCAGCATACACTTCAACATGGAAACAAACAAGACTCACGTAGTTATAACCTATAGTCTCAAGTATCTGCCTGGTCGAATTATAAACATATTAATAGTTTTTGCACTAACTATCGTTGCTGGTACCCAATTCTGCTGTTCCACTATGCGAATATGAAAGCAATTTTCCTTATATTAGTGTTGCATCTCTTGCTTTTGAAATTCATTCCATTATTTCTGGTCACGATATGAATCTGTATTTTTAAAACTTATCATATCTAACATTGTCATATTTGTTAGGAATTTTAACTATTTTCATTAGATCTCGTATAAGTAGTCACTTTTTAGAGAAAATATATTTAGTTTCTTCAGTCGCTCTTCATTGGGCAAATTTCACAGCAATGGGATCACTTTTGTGGCTCTGTTTTGCACTCTCTTGAGTTTGTCTTCTTCCATAATGAGACTCTTGGACCATTGCTGTACAATTTGTGATAAATGCGGTCTGGTTAATGACATATAAAGCTTAGAAATCACATTGTGCATTTTGTGATCAAAGTTCCTTGCAATGAAGCCAAACATTTTGTTTGCCTGGTTAGTGGTGCCATATACTGTTCGGAGTTTTTGAGGTCATTACGTTAACAACTAAATCCTTCTCGTCCTTTACTTCCGTCAGTAAGGTATTGAAAATGCATTCAGTATTCATATTTAAATATAAAGTGTAGTACCTTACATTTATCTACATTAATTTGTTCTGCCATTTTCACTCCATTTTATCAACATATCCAGGTCATTTTGTATAGATTCAGAGTTCGCTTTCGTAATTACTCTACCTCCAATGTTTGTGCCATCCGCAAAATTTCGGGACCTTAGGTATGAGTCCATTTTCTAGATAACTGATATAAATAGTGAAATGAACTGGTTCTAGAACTGACCCTTGAGGAACTACACTTTTTATTTTTAGCCATTCTGATGATATGCCATTTGTTACATGCTGCCTGCAATTCGGTTATCAATCATCAGACCAAGAACGTAATTTGTTAGAGAGGCCGTGGATTTTTAGTTTTTCTTGTAGTTATTGATGGTGGATCATATCAAACACATTTAGGAAATCAAGACAGATAAAATCCGATGGTATCTCTGAGTCCCAGTTATCGTATATTGATGTAAAAAATTAGAGCAGATTAGTAAGGCATGATCTGTTATTATGAATTCCATGCTGATTAGGTGATATAAGATTATGCCTATTAAGAAACATCGTTCTTTTATCTCTGACAGGTTTCTTTTCCAAAAATATACATAGTACTGATGCCAGGCTACTTGGGCGGTAATAATTTGGCCTGTTAGTTAGTGCCCATTTTAAAGACAAATGATATATTAGCGAGCTTCCACTGACTAGGCACTCTACATTCAGTTAATGATTTGCTGAATATTTTAGTTACGAGAAAAGCTAACAGTGCGTAACATTCTTGCAGTATGTGAGGAGATATCTAGTCTGGGCCAGTTGATTTACATATTTGGGCCAATTTTCTGAAGAAAATTTAGCATTTCTTGTCCTGTCACTTCGTTAATTGATAACTTATCATCTGGTCCTAAGAAAACTGACTGAGGGATGGGAATATTTACTCTGTTTTCATCTGTGAAAACACTGTGAAGGGAGTCATTCAGTACTGTTGTTATTGTTTGGCTATCATGGACATCACCTTCCAAGCTTAGTAGAGGGTCTTTATTATCACTTACATTTTTTGTACTCCTCTCATAATGAAAAAATATATATTCTAGGGCTTGACATTGCTTGACAAAAAATTCAGCCTCACTGTCTGGTTTAGTTTTCAGAATAATTTTCATACATTGCCACTGGAACTTGTAATATGTTCGGTACTGTGATTTCCTCTACGTTTATACTTTTTATGTGTTCTTCTCCTGCTACCAATGATTTCTTCAATATTCTTTGATATCTAGACCAGTCTATTAGGATGATTATTTCTTCGGGCAAGTCTCTGTACATTAGTTTGTACAATAGACATCAATCAGTTAGTTATTATTTCCTACATTTCTTCAACGTTATCCACCTCTAGTAACCTTATTCAGTTGGTGGTGGCGATTTCGTTTCTCATATGATCAAAAATAGCTTTTCCAAGTTAGGAAAGAGGAGGATATTTGTGCTGGTCAAAGAGTTCATGGTAATTTCAAGTCTAATGATATTATGACTGCTGTTGCTAATATTTTCACCAACATCAAATAAATTTAATAGGTCACTGTCTGTTGCTGGGGCAAGGTCGAGTACATTATTACCACACGCCGGTGTATTCACTGCCTGACTTAAAAATGCATCATTTATCACTTAAAAATCTGTTCCCTTCTTTTTCTGCACACGAATGTTTTCATTTGATATTCGGGATTATTAAAGTCCCCCCAAAATGACATTTTTTTTTTTTCTTCAATTATTTTATTTCGTCGTACAATATTTTTTATCTCACTGAAAACAATGGGTTTATTACTCTGAAAATTTCGGCATACAAAGAATTGTATGTACAGCTCCGGACAGATGAAACGGCTACACCCCATCCACCAGCGACTTGGTTTGGGTCTCGGTGGTTCTGGTAACAGTTGCAGGTGGAGGGAGGGGGGATGCGGGAGGGTGAGGAGGGGAGAAATGTGGGCGGAGTTATATAGGGGGTAGTGTGGGAGGGTGAAGAAGCAGCACAGTCTGGCTGGTAGGAGGGGGAGACGAATGGTTGGGTAGCGGAGACGAGAGTCTGCTGGAGGGTAAGACAGGTGAGTGTGATTAGATGAAAAGAAAGTACAAAAAATAAATTATTATAATATCTGCTGCATATATTGCATTTTATCTACTAAATAAAAACACTATATTATTCACCACCGTATTTGGGTATCCTACTCATTATTATTATCCTTTGGATATTAGGCAATAAATAAAGATATTGAACGGTCTTTCGGACCCGAACCAATTTTTTCATAACTTTTTTCTTCAGCTATTTCCGTATTCCTCTTATCCCTCGTGCTTGAAGTCCCCCTTTTTATCACTTTCTCCTACGCCCTACATTTTTTTTAGGCATAAGGCAGTTTAACTTTCTCTTTAAATAACCATATTTGTCAACAAATATTCCTTTCATTAATCTATTTAATTACCTGTTTTCTTTCAATATGCATTTGTCTAATAATGGGTGTTACACCTTAATTGGCGCCGCTATTTGACGTTTTGAATAAATTTGGTCTAAATTTACGCATATATTGCAGTCTCTCTCAAGTAGGCTGGCAACCTCACACATCCTCCCCCTGCTTTCTCCTTCTCTCGCTACCCGTTCCCTCCTTTCCTTTTGTAGTACTGTTTATCTATTCTTTCTCATATTTTTAACCTCATTCCTTCTTACAAACTTTTTGTGCCATAGGAATTTCTCCTTATCACCTACAGTCCTACTACATGAAAGTGGAAAAAACTGCCATCGGGAAAAGAATAACTGGAAATTTATGGCGAAGGTTACGATATTAGTTATTTAGAATGAAAGTGTTGGCAGATACTCATTCTTGACGTGATTATCGCAGCCACAGCATTTCGCCTTCATAAAAGAGAAGAACTATAGGTTTCATGCATTACCTCCTTACGTCCAGCATTACTGTGCAGAACGCCATGTATAACACATTAAGGACCACAAGGACAGTACTGGTAGTCATCGTGATTCTCATGAATCTTTCCATAGGCTATTAAAAACAGTGCTTTATGCTCAACTTCAGAATTATGTTCTCATCATGGCAATGATAGGCAAAGATAATAAAAACAATATATACAATCAAATTATCATTTATTATACAACAAAGCTGAAACTGGCTCCGTGCTACCTGAAGAAAATTAAATACCTGATCATATATATATATATATATATATATATATATATATATATATATGGATGATGCCATGTCGTAGCGCTTAAGGGAATAACAGGGATGACGACGGTGATAATTGTCGCAAGGGAACGAGATGAAAGGAAAATTTCCTCTTCCTGAAGTAAATTCTAATGGACAGTAATAATTCGAGACCCAGTTTATTGACAATAATTTTTATAGATCTGCATGTCGCCGTTATTGCGTCTCGGAACATTTCGGTAGATGATATAACTGATATAAATTGATAAATGGGTAGAGAGATATCCTTATGGTCTATATTACATGATAAGTATGATATAGTAATGATAATCTGTCCTGATAGAGTAAATCTTGGTGTGACGGAAGGGTATTTGTAAAGTGAACTAATTTATACCACAGACTGTATCAGAAGTGTTTCTTCTTCGTAAATTGAAGCTCGATGAATACTCTAGACTGTATGTCAGGAAGCAGGTGACCTTGGTGTTTCTTATGAGGGATCCGGTTCGTGGCATAGTATGGAGGATGCATAGAGCTCAAATTTATCAAACAGATAGTATCCTCGTAACTGGCCACCTCTTCAACCACTTCCTGAAACTCAGACATGGAGTACCGGGGTGAGAATAACGCCCTAATGACTAATACACCACAAACACATGGATATTTATACATCAACGAGAAACGACTGTGGTTCACCTGTATTTTCTATGGACTGCAATAAACACCGTTACTCAGGGCAGACCACCATTTCCATGTTTTGTCAGTATATACTGAGATGAATCATTCTAATCGAATCAGGTAGATCCTCTCCCTCACCTGAGACAGTGGCATACTGACATGTGAATTAATTGTCATGTCTGGTTATTCTTTAGAAACATTAAAAAAAAAAAAAATACTTTTTGTTTACCTGTAGAAACAAATAAAATAGTAGTTAGAGGACAAACTTGTGTCACGTGACACTATGCGAAGTCGTTAGGTTTCCTGCCATGAACAGAGGTGTTAACAGAGGTATCAGCCACCCCGGGGCATCAGTCACACCGATTCAGAATGGAGGCAAGACGTAGAGAGGCAAGACGGAGAGAGACAAGAGAAAGGAGGATTGGTTTAAGAGGGCGCATTGTAGGGATGCGTGAAGCCGGGCAGTCCATCCGAGCCATCGCTAACACCCTGGGAATTTCCACCAACACTGTCCAAAGGTGGATAAGAAGGTGAGTGTAGATATAGTTCCTCTAATAATAAATAACACAACCGTCAGTGTAGGAGTTAAAGACACATAAGGTTTATGAAATAACACCACATCATGTTCTTCCTGACCTTACTATATAATACATTTTCTCTATTTCCTTCCGTCTGGCCAACGCAAGTTTAAATATGGTAACATCGCATTGCACGCTCGTGATTGGCGGAACAAATGTGGTCCTTTACCCTTGGCTTGTTAAGATAAATCTTTAAGATTTATGCCTTCATAAATGTATTTTTATTAATCTTTGTGTCGTTGAGTAATAAAATTACGTTAACGAAGGCATAACTTAATTGTTCATCTCAATAAGTAAAACGTAATCAACATATGTTCGGTAATCACGAACTGCCAATGCGATAGTGTCATATTTACAAATAATGCCACAATCACGTAGGCTTGACGAAATAAAATAGTATATATTGTAACTGTTTAGGGATGAAAGTTTTAATGTGTAGACAACTAAGCTAGAAAACACGCATCCCGGATAATGTTAGGGTAAGGACTGCAGGTCTACATTAAGTCAGGTGCGACTGTGTTGAATGATTCATGTAAAATCTAATGCCAGACTACTCCTCCCAAAAGCCTCGTTCCCTAGTTTAGCCCTCAAAAATTGAGTAGGAGTAAGTAGAGCGGTTATTAAGACAAATTAGATAAAGAAAACTACACAGAAAAATCAGATGAAAATGTCACTGTCATATCATAAATATGTAACTGGTGGCAACGAGGTGGTTATCTCGTATCTGAGACTGATACTCGGGTCGGTGGAGTAGGTGGACAATTTTCCGAGCCAACTGTGTTCCTGATCGCGTAGCAGAAAGTAGAAACTCTGATGTAAAACCGGGGGTTGCACCCTCATCTTAGGTGCCTAATTCGCCGTGAAATACTAATATATATATATATATATATATATATATATATATATATATATATATATATATATATATATATATATATAATTTTTTTTTTCACGTAGTTTAGGGCCTGCCATAATCTACGTGACTTTGAGCTTTCTTGTGTAGGGGAAGAAGGTCGAATGTCGCCTAGTTTTTCAAAGAGGGTAATTCAAACAGGACTAAGTAAACAGGATATCAAATTTGGGATTCTGGCCAGTAAGCTCCTTCTGCTCTACACGCCTCAAATATGAATAGTATTTTTCATTGAAATATATTTGAACAGGTTTCTGTATGATGAGTTTCCTATGTGGAAAGAATTTGTGGTTTCTGTGTTACATATAAGAAATTACCCAAAGTTTTCTTTTATCATGGCATTTTTTATCAATAACCATGATCAACACTATGAACTCTAAATTTAAATTTGTTTGCCAGAGCAGAGAACACTGACTGGTATGGCAACCTACCACGGGGAAGACCATCACGGTGCACTACTCCTGCTCAGAGGCAAAATATTGTGCAAACCGCAGAAGCCGATCCACAGACAAATGCGGTAGCCATAAGGGAATCGCTGCATCTTGATGTCAGCGAGAGGACTGTAAGACGAGTGCTGCACGAAGCGGGGTTGCATCATAGGACCCCAGCAAACAAGGAATTTCTGAATGACCAACATCGCGAGGGAAGGCAACGGTTTGCCCAACAATATGTTGACAAGCCAGAGGATTTTTGGAAGAGAGTGATATGGACAGATGAGAAAAACTTCTCCTCTTCGTGTCACGGAAAGCGCCACTGATGGAGGAGGAATAATACTCGGTGAGTATAATTTCTGAGGTTTTTGCTTCTATAAACTAAACTATTCAGTCATACATGACCATAAGAATATATAAATAATTACTGCAGGGGGAAAACCAGTTTAGTTACAACGTCAGCGACATCAATAAAATAGTTACTAATAAGAGTCCATGCACAGTAAATTACTTTGGGTATATAGGGTTACGCAGTGTTTGAATTAGTGACTGTAAAACATTTTCCCAAAACAAACAAAAACTTTAAATACTAATGGGATGGAAAGATCACGCTGGCATGAAGTCAACAACTTTAAATAATACCCACACTAGACAGACGTTGATTTTTCCCTTGGGAATCCTAAAAGTGGTAAATGTAATAACTCTACGTGCTTACATTCAAAATGCATATTCACTTAGTATGTGTCACTGCTACCATACCAACCTGAACTATGGCACACAGACTGACAAAGACAACCTACCAAATCTTATCCCTAGCGAACAGGTTATTTAATGATCTGTTACTCATACATATAGATATCATCTTTGCATATTTCGCACCATCAATTTAGGCTCCCCTACGTAATCAATATTTATCCTACCATTGTTCAGTTAGTAACCCTATAAATGAACTTCTATAAGGCAACCACGCATTTCACATGCTTGTTCTTTAGTGTAGGCTATTCCTCAGTTGCACTGAAGTAAGACAGGCATTCATGGCATGTCATTAACATTTCCCAATATTGTTAAGAACCTCTTGTTAGCATAAAACAAATATGCAATTATACCTTGAAGATTATTAATGCTAGTCTCCTTCTTTCAACAGATACAACCAGGAAAACGTATTTCAAGTGGCCAGGAGTGGACACGTGAACGTAAATATTTGGGGGTGGGTAAGCTGGCATGGGATGGGTGACATGCACCACATAGAGGGTCGGTTCAATTCCGAGAAGTATATTGATATACTTAATAACTTCTTTCTGCCCTCATTTTCTGCCAGCAACCATCCCTTTCCTACTGGTCCAGTATATTTTGTCCAGGACAGATGCCCCGTTCACCAGGCTCGCATGGTCCAGAAGTGGTTCCAGGAGCACCCTCGCTTCCAGCTTCTGCCCTGGCCCAGTAAGGGTGCGGACTGCAACCCCATAGAAAATATCTGGGGATCAATGGTAACTTCGTGGGAGCCTGAACAGGAACGCACACCCCAGGAGCTACTGGACCACACCCGGCGAGTATGGGAAGTCTTCCGGGGTAAACCTGACCTTGTGAAATGTCACACAGGTAATATACAAAGACTTCTTCAGGCTGTGATCGAAAAGGATGGTGGATGGACAGGATACTGAGAGGTAGTAAGTGTTAAGTCTCATTGCTCTCATTGCTCTTGTTATTCTATGAAATATATATGTTGTTAGCTGTGCAAATAACACGCACACACAATTATATATATATATATATATATATATATATATATATATATATATATATATATATATATATATATATATATATATATATATATATATATATATATATATATATATATATATATATATATATATATATAATCATACAGGCTCTACACTTATGAAATTTAACATCGAGTAACCCTATATGCCCAAAGTAATTTCCTCTGCATGGACGGACGTTGTAACGAAACTGGTTGTCCCCCTGCTGTAATTATTAATATATTTTTATGGTCATGTATGACTGAATAGTTTAGTTTATACAAGCGAAAACCTCAGAAATAATACTCACCGAGTATTATTCTTTCTCCAGCAGTTGCGCCTTCAGTGACACACTTCCAAAAATAATCTGGCTTGTCAACATAACGTTTGCTAGGGTCCTGTGATGCAACCCTGCTTCGTGCAATACTCTTCTCATAGTTTTTTCGCTGATATCATGGTCTGTGCATCGGTTTCTGTGGCGTGTAGTGCAACATGGTGGTTTCCGTGTGGTAGGTTGCCATGGTAGTTAGTGTCCTCTGCTTTACCCAACACAATAAATTTTAAATCAAACAGTGTTGTTCATGGTTATTAATATATATATATATATATATATATATATATATATATATATATATATATATATATATATATAGGATCATATATTTAATTTCTTCAGGTTACATGTGATTGTGTGAGCTGGTTACACCCTTGAGACTGCAGCACGGAGGCAGTTTGAGCATTGTTGTATAATAAATGATAATTTGGTTGTATATATTGTTTTTATTATCTTTGCCTATCATTGCCATGATGAGAACATAATTCTGAAGTTGAGCATAAAGCACTGTTTTTAATAGCCTATGGAGAGATTCATGAGAATCACGATGACTACCAGTACTGTCCTTGTGGTCCTTAATGTGTTATACATGGCGTTCTGCACAGTAATGCTGGACGTAAGGAGGTAATGCATGAAACCTATAGTTCTTCTCTTTTATGAAGGCGAAATGCTGTGGCTGCGATAATCACGTCAAGAATGAGTATCTGCCAACACTTTCATTCTAAATAACTAATATCGTAACCTTCGCCATAAATTTCCAGTTATTCTTTTCCCGATGGCAGTTTTTTCCACTTTCATGTAGTAGGACTGTAGGTGATAAGGGAGAAATTCCTATGGCACAAAAAGTTTGTAAGAAGGAATGAGGTTAAAAATATGAGAAAGAATAGATAAACAGTACTACAAAAGGAAAGGAGGGAACGGGTAGCGAGAGAAGGAGAAAGCAGGGGGAGGATGTGTGAGGTTGCCAGCCTACTTGAGAGAGACTGCAATATATGCGTAAATTTAGACCAAATTTATTCAAAACGTCAAATAGCGGCGCCAATTAAGGTGTAACACCCATTATTAGACAAATGCATATTGAAAGAAAACAGGTAATTAAATAGATTAATGAAAGGAATATTTGTTGACAAATATGGTTATTTAAAGAGAAAGTTAAACTGCCTTATGCCTAAAAAAAAATGTAGGGCGTAGGAGAAAGTGATAAAAAGGGGGACTTCAAGCACGAGGGATAAGAGGAATACGGAAATAGCTGAAGAAAAAAGTTATGAAAAAATTGGTTCGGGTCCGAAAGACCGTCCAATATCTTTATTTATTGCCTAATATCCAAAGGATAATAATAATGAGTAGGATACCCAAATACGGTGGTGAATAATATAGTGTTTTTATTTAGTAGATAAAATGCAATATATGCAGCAGATATTATAATAATTTATTTTTTGTACTTTCTTTTCATCTAATCACACTCACCTGTCTTACCCTCCAGCAGACTCTCGTCTCCGCTACCCAACCATTCGTCTCCCCCTCCTACCAGCCAGACTGTGCTGCTTCTTCACCCTCCCACACTACCCCCTATATAACTCCGCCCACATTTCTCCCCTCCTCACCCTCCCACATCCCCCCTCCCTCCACCTGCAACTGTTACCAGAACCACTGAGACCCAAACCAAGTCGCTGGTGGATGGGGTGTAGCCGTTTCATCTGTCCGGAGCTGTACCAATGTCCAGTTTACTGACCTGTATTACATTTTTGTGTTTTTTAGCATACATTAGAAATCTCCCGCCGGTTTTGTGCAGTCGCAATTATTCAAATATTTTATTGTTTTGTAGAGATAAATCTCAAATAAGGTGCTTGTCATAAGAATTTAACCATGATTGTGATGAAAATCTACTCAGGATTTTCGGCAGTTTCATACGTAATTAATTTGTCCCGCTATTAAATATTTCTCACATTCATTTACGTAATATTCATATTACACTGGACTTAACAGGATTGTGATACACACTAATATCAGCCCCGCTTAACTGAATATATCCTTAGTCGATATGGCGACGCTCCTACTAACCGCTGAAGTGACTCTCCCATCCTCTCCACAAATCCCCTGATTGTCTTCCTGCACTTGAGGTGAGGTCAGATCTACGTGACTCGCCTGATGAGCTGGTCTCACCTCACGTACCCTACTACCAATGACCTCAGGGATTGGATTTTTCGTGTAACAGCTATTCCATTAACTATCCTTCTTTCCACCTATCAGTACCAAAAGCATTCCTAACACTGTCACCTAAAACGCTACCTGACCTAGTTTTATGAACCCTCTTGAGGTGAAGACTGCCTCTACCATACAAATTCCTGTCAAGACTGAAACTGCCCACAACATCAACAAACATAAAACATTTCTTTCTACACAGACCTTCAAGCATGCTGCTGACTACTATCATTCTACTGAGAATCAGAGAACCACCGCCCAGTCTTCGTAACCGAAGACAGACAATTAATTTTCTATGACGTTTTTTGAA
>NC_136991.1:27490091-27507591 GCF_032717465.1 Coenobita brevimanus | reverse complement strand
AGAAGGAACGGTTTGCGGGCTCCTGGCCTTTGGTTCATTCTTCCTTGCCTTAAAAAAAAAGTATAGTGGTATATATGTGTATGTTAGTATGCAGCTAATGTGTTAGATATGAAGGCAGATAAATTCTGTTGGTAGGTAGGCAGGTGCATATGTAGTCAGACAGGTGCAAATGTTAGTAAAAGCAGATACACTATAAGTATATGGTTCCATAGGTGGGTAGATGAAGACGTTGCCAGGTTGATTAGATGCTAAGTAAATGAGGAAAAGAAACGATAGGAAAAGTAGTTAGCTGGGTAGGTAGGCAAACAGGTATATAAATGGGCAGTGGTTGACAAAGAAGGATAAATAATAAGTTGGCCACTAGATCTAGATTAATGGATATATATGAATGAATATTATTACAGGTAGGATGGTACTCTTGCATGAGGGTAAGCAGGTAAGTGGTTAGGTAGGTAGGAAAGTGGCTAGACTAATGGAAGGTTATTATGATGGTTGATAAGAGCATATCATACTGTGGCCAGGAATAGTAAGTCGCCATTCTCCAGTCATACCGTAGCACTCGCCAACACCACATTTACCTCCTATATATTTCTCTATATTATAGTTCTCAAATTCAAGTTTTGCGCTAATCGATATGATTTATGAAATATATGTAAGACTGGTCAACTCTGAGAAGATAAAAATGACAGAATCACGGTTTTAAAGAAAGAGTTAATTCATAGATAATACACAATTAGGCAATGCAAAGTCAGTGTTGCTCTTCATCCTCTCTTAGGTGTAACCTCTGAGACGTGACGAATTGTATAGGCCAGAGAGAATGAATTTACATGTTACAGGGAATTAGGAAGAGGGGAGAGGTGCAATGGCTGTGCTGGGAAGGGGAGACGGAGTAGAGAATTCAGTGGCAATACGTTACAGATCTCCTGCAACACTTGATACGAAGTAAAGTATTCATCAGAATTAACCTTCTCTATTTGCAGTTGGAATTTTCTATCATTGTATTGGACTGTGCATGTGTTCAAGTAAGACATCCAGACACTCCTCAGACTACGACAAGCAACCGCTGAAATTACAATCCACATCCCATTTCATAGTTTTAGGTGCATAAAGGCTGAGGTAAAGAAGACCTTCCCAAAGATTTCGTGGTCGGCCTGGGAAACGCATCTGGATCCTCTCAGCTTTGACTGGGCGACTTCATTTTTAGTGAAGTATTAATGTCGGTGAAATACAAGGCTACCAAGAAAGTACTAGTGAACTAGCAAAATATAATGCATAACTAAGTTGACATTGATTTTGGTTGGCTGGCTTCTGAAGACTTTGCTCATCACAATAAGAACACCTCATACCCAACAGGATTATATGCACTGGCTTCATCTGATGTTCTTGTCTGCTGACTTTTAATGTATTCAGCATTATGTTTTGGACAAGCTTTAGCCAACGTAGGAAAGTCATCACACAACAAAACGCTGAATAAATTAATTTGGTTACGTTCATACCATTCAAGAGATTATTTTTCTATTTATGATAAGCTTGACGTTGACTGGCTTATAGCTGATTACCATACTGATTAGACCCCTCTCCTGAAAATGAAGAATGTTGCCTCTAATAATATATCTGGCAACACCAGCTACTTACACTTTTTATAGGCACACACCTTCCACAGTGGAGTCTGCAATGGAAATCCGTAAATCACAGGTAACCACTGACAGGGGGGAGGGGATATTGTAATGACAGGCTCTGCAGTTGACGCCAAGATGAACCATACACTAATATTACACTGATACTCCGTACTAACATCATACAATACCATAAAAAAAAAAAGCTTGATTCTATAATTCCCAGGTAACCACTAAAAGGAAGGAAGTAATATAGTGAGGCAAGATTCTTCAACTGACAATCAGCATAACCAAACACTAATATCACATACACTACATACTAAAACCGTAAGAGAACACCATATTTTCAAATTTGGGTCCAAAATTTCGTATCAATCACTGTGAAATGAGAGGTGCTATGGTGAGACGAGGATCATCAACTAATGGTCAACACAACCAAACACAAATATCGCACATAAAGTACGTATTAACACCATACCAAATCACCATATTCGATACTTGTATCTTTGAACTGTAGTTAGCCACAATAAGGAGGGAGGTGATATGGCGATGCTTGGGTCGTTTGCTGACCATCAACACAGCCAAACATAATACTCATCACACTCATCATATGACACATACTAACACCACATTACAGCACCACATACTAACACCATATCACATATTAATACAAACCACAACACCACATACTAACACCTTACCACATACTAGCGTACAAACACCATACAACATAAAAATACCAAATCACATCATATTTTCAAACCTGTGTCTTGTAGTCCCAGGTGGGGATTGAGGGGGATTTGAAAGTGAGATGAAGAAATGCGCAGAACTGAATGAGCTATTTATAATGTAAAACTTTGCATGAATGAAGAGCTATGCTTAACTTGTACTGAAATTTCTGTTTGGTACTATATCAGCTGAACCACTGAAATTACATAATCCATTCAGTACAATGGTGCCATTTGTTTTTGTAATCTTCTTAAAGCAGACGACTTAATGTACTCTGAAAGACCTCTCGTGGAAATTGTGCAAATGAAGACAATGTACAAATGACCCACTTCTTGACATGACTTCAAAATGCCATCTCTTTGGTAGCCAAAATAAAGAAGAAAGTGTCATTGTAAAAATGTTAATCTACCATCATAAAGGTTAAGTCTGAGGATTCTGTGAGCATCCCTGCCCAGCAACACACTTCCTACGTTAAGGTTATTGAATTCTTATGATGGCTGCAATCTTATGCTTTTTACGTTCCACAAATGTCGACTGGTCATACCAGCTTTTTGATGAAATGGATAATTATTATTTATTTGCATTCTATACTGAAGAGTATTTTATTTTTATACCACATGGCAAGTCTCCTGAAGTACTGGTTTATATGCCTGGATGAATTTTACTATTCCTGTCGACAAAGAATCCTTTTGTTACAGGAATATGCATCCACTGACAAAGGAATAAAAATAGACTGATAAATACCATGTGTTTCAGACAGACCATTATTTTCCTATATATCAAATACCCACCAATATAAATGAATATATGAAATATAAATCACTCTAAAAAATGATACCCTTATCCGACGGCTGACGGGAGGCAATAGAAATAATGTTTGGTAATTTATCTCTAATCAACTAAGCACATCCAAGGCCGGTTGTCGATGCACTCCCGTCCCTCCTTCCTTCTGCCATATACACAGGCACCACACCAGACCCACTCACTGTCTATTCGTCCCTTCTGAAAATTGAAAGCTTCGAGTCAAGCTCTCACATCGTGCTTTGTGTCTGCTGCTCTGTGGTTCACATACAAGGGAAGTAGGGAAATAAAGAGAATTTTAATATAGTCTCTTTTTAAATACGAAATGACATGATTATTTATATCAGTATGTAGATTCCTAAATATATGTTATGAAAGTCTAACTCTCTCTACGTCTATTATATGAATCACATCGATTAGCACAAACTTTAAGATTTATTTGTATGGAAATGCTTAGTAGTCATCTGTGGCATTGGCGGGCAGATAGATAGATATATGGAGAGAGAGAGAGAGAGAGAGAGAGAGAGAGAGAGAGAGAGAGAGAGAGAGAGAGAGAGAGAGAGAAAGAGAGAGAGGGAGGGAGGTGCTACACAAAAAGAAAAGGCAGAAAGAGAATTAAAAGATGAAAGAGAGCGAAAAATGGGAAAAAGGGTGAGAGAGAGAGAGAGAAAGCGAAGGTTCAAAATAAGAATGAGAGATCAAGGGAATGGGAGAAAGAGAGAAAGCGAAACACCGCGAAAGAGAGAGGGGATAGATGAAAGGGAACATTAAAAGAGGGAGTGGGGGGAAAAAGGGAGGGGAGAAGAGTTAAAAGAGAGGTAAAAGAGAGATAAACGTGTGTGTGTGTGTGTGAGAGAGAGAGAGAGAGAGAGAGAGAGAGAGAGAGAGAGAGAGAGAGAGAGAGAGAGAGTCCATGGGCAAACTTTCCTCCTCACAGAGGTAGGGAGATAATCCTTCTCTCCCTTTTTGATGGGGTTTTCTCCTCCCTCTCTTCCTCCGGTTTTATCTACTTTCCTCCCACTCTGTTCCCTGTTTTCTTTCCTTTCTTACTGCTATTTAGCCTCTCTCTGTCTCCGTCTGTCTGTCTGTTTCTCTCTTTCTCTCTCTCTCTCTCTCTCTCTCTCTCTCTCTCTCTCTTTCTCTCATTCTCCCCTAATCTTATTTTCCCTCTTTCCATAATATGTTTCTTCCCTGCCTTCTTCCCTGTCTCTCCTTGCCTAAGCTACGTGTGGCCGCGTGGTCGTGGTAACGAGCTGGAAAATGAAACCAAGCAAGTGCAAATCACAAATTATCCATGGTAGTTGTCCCCTTCATTAAGAAGTTTTTCTAATGTTATTAATGACAGTACAATTCAGTTCAGAAGATTTAGCTTAGCTCAAGATGGCCTTTATGTCGCAACTACAGGGGAGGCCAAAAATAATGCTTTCCCATAAAGTGTCACTCCCTCCTTCCCTCACTCACTCGCTTATTAAGTAACTGTATTTTCTTGAAGAATGGGGCCCAGGCTTTATGAGGGATGAATTATGAAAACGAAATTTTGCACAGTGGTAAACCTACCCTCCTAGGTCAGGTTTCAGGTAGGGTGTGATCCCCGAGGGTAGACCCCACGAGGACGGTGGCACTTGGGTGTCACACCAACACCTTACAGCTCGGCTATTTTAACCTACGAACACTAATTTTTCACAGAGGTAGAGCTTCACCTGCACTAGGTTTTTAGCATGATTGGACCCCTGAAGGCTGCCCTTTACAGGTCGGAGGACGGCCTTTGGTGGCCTCGGTCAAATCATTATGTACAGTCAAGTGGGGTTGGTGGAGGATTAGTGCCCCTCCCTGTAAAACAATTAACTCTAAGCCCTTGGCCACCCCGTGTGGGATACATGGCGTCTGGCAATGAATGAATGAAAAAAAAAAAAAAATTAAACCGAAGAATATGAAACTTTGCATATTGATAGATCTTCACCCAGGCTTCGTGACCAAGGGTCACCCTTCATGGTGGAGAGGGTGGTCCCCTGAAGTCCCGACTAAACCATCATTTACAACTTTTGCATATTGGTAGGCACTTCCCTTCACGGTCGGTGGGGTGTGTGGGCTCCAGGGGAGACAGTGTCGTAGGTATTTATATAAAAAGATGAAAATTTTGTACAATGGTAAATGTTTACTGGGGTCATGCATTAAACAGAGCGAGACCCCTAATGTCTCACTCCACGGAGGAAAGGGGGGACCACCCCCCGGGAGTCCTGACCAACGCCTATATACACGGTCACAAGTTCAGCCTAGAAACACGAAATTTCTTATACTGGTAGATGTTTACCTAGGCCATGTTTCAGGCAAGATGGGACCCCGATGGCCATTCTTTACGGGCGGAGGGCAAGAGGGACTGCACATGCTGGAGATGATACCATAGTTTTTAAATAGACTCACGAAATTTTCACCTTCGCCCAAACCAGAGTTTATGAAGGTGGGACCCCCGGGGTCTGTCCCTCAGCCTCTCTCGCAATTTCTTACCCATTGCGATATGGAAGGGGTTAGTGTGGCTATCCAAGGTGTCTTTTGTCTTGTTTAACTGAAGGGATAAACAACACAGCCAGAAGTCTTTCTTAAATTGAATAGAATCGTCTGGGGCAGCTTGATTAGAAGACAAAACACATCTTCGTACAGGAGTTAATAGCTTGATTTAGTCTGTTTTATGACCTCAGAATAAATCAACGAAAAAAACTCGATGGGCCATTAAACTACCCCTGTGAGTGAGAATGTGCCTTGTGAGTTAATACTATAATTAACTTTGTTATAACAGTACCAGTACTATCCTGATGTCAAGAATTTGCGACATTTTATTATTATACACGTAGGAGTCGACAAACGCTAGTGGAAATCCCAATGAATTTTCAAATTATTTGCCACTGTTTTAGGAGTGGCTGTCTTTATGCACAGACATTAGTGTATCACTGAGCAAAATTAGTATGTACATAGCCTACCATTCGCCCCGCCCCTGTAACAGCCGAGAGAGGAAGCTCTGCCCTCTTCCCACGATCTCGCCTGCATTCCATGGGACCATGAGCAGTTGGAGATTGGCTGCCCCAAGAGAAGGACATAGCCAGGGCTGTGTGAAGAGCAGCAATCAATGGAGACCACCCCTGGTGTCTTGGCGTGTCTTGATCAGCGGATCACCTAGTCTCCTCGCAGTTCTGTTACTCCACCCGCAGTGTAGAGCAGGACAGAGCGACCAGCAATGATCAGTGGACAGCAGATCGTCCAGTCTTCTTTCAGTTCTGTGACTCCTCATCTCTCCATTTGCCAGTATTTTCTTTCTGTTTTCTAAATTTAAGAGTGTTAGGTAGCTTGAGTGCATGTGTGAGCGAATTTACTTGCTTTAAGTTTCTTTGTAACGTAAGCATTCATTTTGTTGTACTTAATAAATTTACAGCTTTTCTTTTGAGCTCGATTAAATGTAAAATCGTGTTTCACATTTCCAAATTGTTCTTACTTAACTTACTTTGCTCCAAGCTTGCAGAAACTTTTCTTGATATTTAACACGACTGGTAGCTAAGCCACCTCTTTCATACTGATTCACTATAAAACCGTTTGCGTAATCAAGGAGAGGAGAAAGGAAGAGTCTGGCTTAGTATTACGAAGTTCCATGGTGAATTATAATCGTCAGGGGCAGGTTCTTTCTCTAGAGGCCGGCTGTACTTACATCACTGCCAGTGAGTGATTGTTCCTTGCTGAGTACTGTTTGAAGAGAGAGTTTTGTAAATTTCTCGTAGTCTGAGAATTGGCAATATAAGATAGAATAAAGTAAAACATAAGACTAATTTCATAGGCCAAAAACCTGTTTAAACCCCTCTTTTGTTTTGACATCTGATTTTTCGCTTACGTGCTATACAAAGTAATAGTCTTGCTGCTGCCATTACACCATTCTAGATGAGATTTCCCAGCCTCAAGAAATGTTGTGGGTGCGCAGTACCCCAGCTGGAAGTATGAGTGTAGTGAGATGGTGAGCGGTAGCTCCATCTGACTCATCTACTTAATTCTTTTTTTTTCCCAATTGTAATTCTCTTATTATTCCCTTGCCCTTTATTACCTTCTTCCTTTTCCTCTTTCTTCCATCTGACTCATCCACTTCATTCTCCTTTCTCTTCTCTCTTGTTTTTCTCTTTCCATTCCATCTCGTATTTTTTTCCCATTTCCTTTCTCTTTCTTATCTTCCCCCTATCCATTTTCTCTCGTCTTTCCTCACTTCTCCGCTTCCTTTTCTTCTTAGGCTATCTCTCTTCTTACCTTTCCTCTTCTATCTCTTCTCCTCTTCCTTTTCCTCTTACCTTTTTTTCTTAATTCTGTTCCTTTTCATTTCCACTTCCATTTCCTCTTACCTCTCCTATCTTCTTCGACTCTTCCGTTTTTCCCTTTCCCTTTTCTTACTCTCTTTTCTTTTGTTCTTCTGTATCTTGTTCCCTTTCCTCTCCTCTTTTCACTCTCCTACATTTCCTTCCATTGCCTCGCATCTTTCCTTTCCTTTCCTCTTCCTTCACTTTTCTCTCTCTCTTCTCCTCTCTCTTCTTATCCACAATTTTCCTTTCCCCCCATCCCACTATTTTCCTTCCCCCCCCATCACACTTTCTTCCTCTTCCCTTCATATCACTTCCCCACCCCCCCTTTCCCTTCATACCGCTCCTTTCCTTTTCCCCCTCACCCCACTCTTTTCCTCTCCCCCTCACCCCACTCTTTTCCTCTCCCCTTCACCCCACTCTTGTCCTCTCCCCTTCACCCCACTCTTGTCCTATCCCCCTCATCTCACTCTTTTCCTCTCCCTTTCACCCCACTCTTGTCCTCTCCCTATCACCCCACTCTTTTCCTTTTCTCCCTTCACCCCACTCTTTTCCTCTCCCCTTCACTCCACTCTTGTCCTCTCCCCCTCACCCCACTCTTGTCCTCTCCCCTTCACCCCACTCTTGTCCTCTCCCTCTCACCCCGCTCTTTTCCCCCTCCCCCTCTAAGCTTCAACTCCACATCGTGAAGGTAAGGGGTACTGGGCCTCAGAAAACGGATATGTCCAAAGTCGGATACATAAAGAACAAAGCAAAACCTGCATGAAATTTGCCTTTCCTTGATTTCTGCATAACTTCCGATTCTAACTCTGACTCTGACTCCCCCCCCCATCTCTCTCTCTCTCTCTCTCTCTCTCTCTCTCTCTCTCTCTGTCTATCACTGTGTGTGTGTGTGTGTGTGTGTGTGTGTGTGTGTGTGTGTGTGTGTGTGTGTGTGTGTGTGTGTGTGTGTGTGTGTGTGTGTGTGTGTGTGCCTACATGTTTTTCTGCTTGTTTGTCTGTCTGTCTGTCTATCTGTCTTTCTATCTGTCTGCCTTTCCGCCTCTCTGTCTATCTATCTGTCTGCCTGTCCGTCTCTCTGTCTCTCTCCATCCTACCTTCCCCACTCCACCCCTCTGTCTGTCTGTCTGTCTGTCTCTCTCTCTCTCTCTCTCTCTCTCTCTCCCCGCCTAAGCTTCCTCCCCATATCATTAGCAGACCACCATTACTACCACACCTTACCTGCCTCACCTGCTCTTAATTAAATCAGCATGTTGATGAAGCACCTCCACTCATTCCTTCTCCTTCAATCTCTCTCTCTCTCTCTCTCTCTCTCTCTCTCTCATTTACTAAAGCACACACACACACACACACACACACACACACACACACACACACACCTCATTTTACTTTTTCCTCTTGTATCTCTCATACACACATGTACTTGTAAAGACAAATGTATACACGAAAAAAAAGAAAAAAGGCATCTTTACACTTTCCTGTCTATACTTTCTGAAACAGGTGTCGAACGACTTGAATATGACCTCCAGTTACTCCTGACCTTTGTGTATGCCTGCTGTTATTATAAAAAAAAAACATTAAGTGTGAAGTTTATACAACATATGAGGTGAACTGTCATTAACGACTATTTCCCTTACGAGGAAAACACGAACCGCAGCAACGCCCATTGTGAAACCATATAACACCTGTGTACAGATTTTGATTTGATCGTGTGTATGTGCACGCGTATGCACACTCACATGCAGACGAACACTGATATACACAAAATAAAAAATACTCCTCTATCTCATAACCATCCTCATTCATTGAAACAAGCCCCCCACGCACTCACATCTGTTCTCTTTCACTCTTCATTCACACACAACGATTGAATAAATTTGTGCACTACTCTATATATACGCGCATGAACATTAACTTCTTCTTATTCTTATTCTACTTCTTCTTCTTCTCTCTCTCTCTCTCTCTCTCTCTCTCTCTCTGCTGCTCCCAGGCTGTGGATCATTAAGGCTTGGTGATTATCTGATGCCTGTGTATTACCCTTCTAAGAGTTACCTTTAATTAGCAGACGCCCCTTACCTGCCCTGGCCCTCATTACTCCTGATTACACGCCTCTACCTGTCTACCTGTCGGCCTCTGAACTCTACCTGTATGGGTGGATGAATCTACCTGAATGAATTACTTTTTTATTAATCTACTTTCTTCAACCTGTTATTTTGCTTTTCCTTCATACTTTATTCAAACATTTTCTAGCCGCTTATAAGATTCTACCTTTCTACTCCCTGCCTCAATGATCGACGTGTGCTACCTGAAAGCAAATTTTCTTATTATGTTTGCTTAGTCTGTTTCGAGTAATTATTTTGCCTTTTTTCAGCTTCCTACATTAATTTATTATTGTTACCTACAGGTGGAAAAAAAAAAAAAAATGAGGAGAGATGATGATGATGATTACATTTCCTCTCTTTTCCTCTCTACATCTCTGCCTCTTGTGCTGTCTTTATGGGGATGTATTTACCTGGGTAAGATTTTATTGTAAACTCTACCGCTAAATTCTGGTCATTTTGTTTGTCTGCTTGACATTTTTGCTTAATCACACTTTGTTATGTTTCTTTTACACCTTTATCTGTCTGCATCTAAACTCTACCTGTGTGTGGGTGGATAATTCGACCTAAAAAAAAAAATTGGATACTAGATTTGTGTTGATTGACAATTTAATTTAGAGTTTACTTTTTCTTCTTATGTACGTACGTGCCTGTCTGACCTTTAACTCTGCCGATGAATTTACCTGGAGGAGTAATTGCAATTGATTTGGTTAATCTTATATATGTTAACTCAAACTCTAGTTCGTTGTCTGGTACTAATGAATTACAGTACTTAGGAAGAAATGGAGGTTCGGAGAAGCAAAGGACTATATTGTTGATATTACTTATATTATTATTATTATTATTATTCATTCATTCATTGCCAGACGCCATGTATCCCAAACGGGGTGGAAAAGGGCTTAGAGTTAATTGTTTTACAGGGAGGGGCACTAATCCTCCACCAACCCCACTTATTATTATCATTATTATTATTATTATTATTATTATTATTATTATTATTATTAAAATTACTATTACTAATGCTACCACCACCACCACTACTACTACTACTACTACAACAACTTCTACTACTACAACAACTTCTACTACTACTACCACTACTACCACTACCACTACTACTACTACTACTACTACCACTACAACTACTTACATCAATGAGAGAGAGAGAGAGAGAGAGAGAGAGAGAGAGAGAGAGAGAGAGAGAGATAAATAGGTTGATAGATATAGATATAGCTAGATAGACAGATAGATATTACTACTTTCATTATTATTATTATTATTATTATTATTGTTGTTATTATTATTATTATCATTATAATTATTATCATCATCATTATTATTATTATTATTATTACCATTAGTATTATTACTTCATAATATATTTTATCTGTCTGGGTAGGTACTCTCCTTGTTTTCCTCTGCCTGTTGCCTTTACTTTTATGTGGTGGAATCTACCTGGATTAACCTGTGATATTTTGCTCTAGCTTGCTACTTGATTCAGTCTTTGTTATTATGTGTCTCTTATTTTGCTACTTCTGGTTGCTGGGTACACCAACCAATCATTCACTCGATAATTGTGGTAGTGCTACCTTAAGGTCACTATGGATTGGGTGATAAGTCGAATGGCTCTCTGTTACCCAGAACACCATTTATTATGTTGGGTGGTAACTAGGTAATCAAATGGACGCCTGGTGGTCTAGTGGGTTAAAGGATTCCAACAGGATGTGGCTCATTAGGGTTTATATCCCGAGGGATGGTTAAGGTTTACTGTTCACATTATGCCATCCAGGGAATAGCTACTGACCTAAAATTCTGGCACTGAGTAGCTTTATTCCGCGACGCTGCTCTCCTGACGAGGCAAAAAAGGACTGAGCTGTAGGGAAATATACAGATAGCTTGACAGACAAGCAGATATATAGATAGACTGATAGACAGACAGATAGATATATATAGATAGGTAGATAGACACATAGACAGGTGCCTTACTACTTGATTTTGTCTTTTTGCTTTACAAGACTTTTTTGTTTTTATTTTGCTTTACTATCGAACTCAGACTTTGTTTTGCATTTTCTATCTGTGTAAGGTGTCTGTCTACTTGAAGCTCTGTCCTGTGTGAGCATGTATCTACCTGCATAAAACTGTATTTTGTTTGTTTTGCATTTTGTAATCGGATGAGATTTTCAAAAACCCGTATAAGTCGATGAGAGATCTCTTTCCTGTTTGCCTGCACAAGCTCTTTATTTGCTTATCTGTGTTCTGGACACGACTTTGTTAATTTACCTTCCTCCCTAATTGGTAATTTGTGTACCTGTCTATCATGATTAAACATGATTTATGTCTTTGTACCATGATGACTCAATATATCTACCTGTTTGCCCGGACGAAACTTGGTTAATTTATGATTTATGTACCTGACTACCTGGATGGATCCATTATATATATATATATATATATATATATATATATATATATATATATATATATATATATATATATATATATATACACCTTGACGAAGAAACTGACCACTCTGCCTACTTGCATAAAAGTTAACTTGTCTTCTTGTCTACTTGGATGAGAATTAGTTGGCATACCTGTCTATATGGTTGAAATTGTTAAGTATCTCACTTCAGTGGCGACTTCAGTATGTTGTTTTTTCTTGTTTTTTTTCATCCTATAAGAGTTTTCGAACTTGAGGAAGTATGTATATCCTCCATTAACCCGTTCAACGTGAAACATTCATTTCTGATCAAATTATAACTAGCACGAGATGGCATAAATTAGATAAGGAAAGTAAGAGTAAGAGAATGGGGTTAATTTTTTGGTCTTCTTTCGTTAATTTTTGCCTGTCCACATTATCTATGTGACTGAGAGACACCGTGGTTTTGTCTCCTCTGCAATTCTGCATCCTGTCTCTGAAATCTGTGTTCTGTTCTCTGACTTACTACATTAGCATTTGTTATCTTCTACTTGATCTGTAAGTCTCTTCGAGAGAGAGAGAGAGAGAGAGAGAGAGAGAGAGAGAGAGAGAGAGAGAGAGAGAGAGAGAGAGAGAGAGAGAGAGACGTGTATTTGATGGGGAGGATGGCTTGAAACACACACACACACACACACACACACACACACACACACACACACACACACACACACACACACACACACTTTTTCAAAATTATATGCCTGGAATATTGTGGAAAAAAAAGGGAAGTGGGGCTCGCCTTACATCCCCCCTCCACACACTCACCAGCACCCATCTACATCAGCAGTAATTTCTCGTAGCCACCTGCATTTACCTCAGTACTTTTATTTAACCTTGGCCTCTTCGTTATGGGCACATCTGTTGTATCATATTCCTGATATTCCTGGATGACTATATAGGACTTAGAGAAACACTAAATCTAGGAGGGGTTAAGTGCATCTTGGAATAACCGTTTCATATAGTATCATTCATGAACGACCAACACACATCCATCCATCAGTAACCTTCCTATCCAGAGAGACACGATTACAACTAGCTAGACTGCGATGCGACCACTACCCTTCCCTGCTACAAAACTACCACAAAATACAGCTCAAAAAGTAACAATTTGTGAAGTGTTCTCTCTGCCTACACTGCAATGTAGCCCCCCCACACAACACACACACATGCACCCCACTGCCATAACACAGACAGACTTTCAAAATAATCTGGGCAAAAGATCACTGGGAAAGACAGGTTGAAGTCGCCGGTTTCCTACAGTCCATTGGATTCATTTCCAAATGAGCCTGAGAGTGTAAAAGAAACAACCACAAAGGACTTTCCTGTGCTGAATAAAAGCCATCTGGCAGTAGCAAAATTATACTACTAAAATTCGTCTCCGTGTTGAAATGTTAACTCCTTCAGCATGGTGAGTGTGTGTGTGTGTGTGTGTGTGTGTGTGTGTGTGTGTGTGTGTGTGTGTGTGTGTGTGTGTGTGTGTGTGTGTGTGTGTGTGTGTGTGTGTGTGTGTGTGTGTGTGTGTGTGTGTGTGTGTGTGTGTGTGTGTGTGTGTGTGTGTGTGTGTGTGTGTGTGTGTGTGTGTGTGTGTGTGTGTGTGTGTGTGTGTGTGTGTGTGTGTGTGTGTGTGTGTGTGTGTGTGTGTGTGTGTGTGTGTGTGTGTGTGTGTGTGTGTGTGTGTGTGTGTGTGTGTGTGTGTGTGTGTGTGTGTGTGTGTGTGTGTGTGTGTGTGTGTGTGTGTTTATTCATGTGGTTCTCAGATATTGTCCATCAGCTTTAGGGAAATCTGTCATAGCGGAGAAGCTTAGCGGAGAGCGTTTCTAACCCCATCATTACCAGAGATCCCTCCAGAGTTGAATAATTCATATGCCAGAAGTACGAACAATGGATAAAAACGACCTCGTCCTGAAGTAATAAGAACGTATATAATCTCCAAGTACAACCAGGGGCAAAAGTTTTTCAAATATTTTACCTTCTTTACTTTTTATTTTCCCCTGCTGACTCTTATTTTAAATTGAAATGGTCTTTTCATGTTTTTCAGCCCATAGATGATTTTCTTTGATGTGATGCGTCAGGGAGGAATGTGACTGACATGCTGCATGTTTGAAGCAGATTCAGAGGAACAGTAAGCAAAGTTTTGTTTCTGGACACACCAAGCATTCTCCCTAGTCATTATATGAGTTACCCTCTCTAACCCATCCACACCCTCTAAACCTCTTATACTTAATTAAGCCTATCCACACACACTTCCACCTACAATGCCCCACTCCCCATCTAATACACACAATACATAGATTCATCATACTGACACTCAACCAAATCCACACCTACTCCCCCTTATACTCATCAATACCTTTATAGCTATACACACATCCATAGAGACCAGTCCATACCTATCTATATCCACCTATATCCATCCACATCCAACAACACTAACTTGCACCCACCCACACGAATCAACGCCCACCTACACTTAATTCCTTACCCACAAGTACACCCAGTAAATCTCCACATAGACTTATAAAAATCCACACCACCTCCATCGAAATCTTCCATCCTACATTCACCTACACTCTTAACTTACCCCTTACACAATCCCTCCTCCACACACATCCACTAACCCTCCCCTTACCCCACCTGCTCACGTCCAATCCCTTACACCTACATAAAAAAATAAAAATGCACCCTATCCCTCCTCTATCTTCTTCTCCCCCTCCCACTTCCCCCTCCCGCTCCCTGCCCACCCCCACCCCTGGAAGATTCAGCAGCTGGGGTCTATTTCTTCCTCTCCGAAATTCTGCTTCCTTGGGCTGCATTACTATCCATCATCATCATCATCTCTCCTCCACCACCTGCACCCTCTTCTAATAAGACGAGGGGCAGTGGCCAAGAGAGGCAGATAAGAAAGGTAAGAGGAAAGGAGAGAGTAATGAGAGGAGGGAAGGAAGGAGAGATGAAAAGAAGAAGAAATAGAGGTGAAAGGATGAAAAGAGAGGCCAGAACAGGGAAAGAAGAAGAGAATCGAGAAGAAAAGTGTAGAGAGGAGTGGAGAGAGAAGAAGAGAATCGAGAAGAAAAGTGTAGAGAGGAGTGGAGAGGAAAAAGAAGACAAGGACGGAGAGGAAGAGATAAGAGATGAGAAGAGGAGATCTGAGAGATGATAAGAGGAAGGGAGTAGAGGAAGTGAGAGGAGGAGCTAGAGGGAGAAAATATTATACAGAAAAAGGAAAGGAAGGGGAGCGGACTGAGATAAGAACACGAAGAACGAAAAGGGATGGCGGAAGAGAGGAGCGGATGAAATGGAATGAAGAGAATCAAGAGAAGAGAAGAGAACAGAAGAGAGAGAGAGAGAGAGAGAGAGAGAGAGAGAGAGAGAGAGAGAGAGAGAGAGAGAGAGAGAGAGAGAGAGAGAGAGAGAGAGTACGGATGCAGGAGGGCGGGGAGGGAGAGAACAGGAGAGAGAAGGAAGTTATTATAGAAGATGAGAGGAGTAAGAAAGGGAGAGAGAGAGAGAAGGGGAGATGAAAGCTCAGAGGAAGGGGATTGAGCAGATAAGACGAGGAAGGGAAGATAAAGATGATATGCAAGGTGAGGATAGGGAGGGGAAGAAGAGATAGAGAAAGGGATGAAGGTAGGGAAGAAAAAAGGAAGACACGAGAGGGAGGCGGGGAAAGCAACAAAGAATAGGGAAGAGGGAGGAAGGAGGTAAATGGAAGTTGGGGGAGAGGAGGAGAGAGGAGGAGAGGAGATAGAGGGTATGAGCGGAGAAAGAAAATGATGGAAGACAATGTAGGATATGTCAAGAGAAGGGATGGAGAAGAGGGGAAAGAGAAGAAGTAAGTAAAGAGAGAAGAGGTAAGGAAAGAGAGTAGAGGAAATAAAGAAGAGAGGAGGAGAAATTAAGAAGCTGCTAGGAGAGAAAAGAGAAAATAGGAGAGATGTGAAGGAAGGGGGTTGATGAAGGAGGCTGAGAAGATGAGGGATAAGGCAGAAGAGTGCAGGCAGAATAATAGGCGACAGATAAGAAAGAAGTGGGAAGCAAAGAAACCAAGAACAGAGAAAGAGTAGGAAGTGATGGAGGGAATAACACACGGAAAAAGCAAGAATGAATAGGGAGGAAGGAGGACGAGGGGAAGGCGACAGGAATGAAAGCGAAGAAAAGAAAGAAAGAAATAGAAGAGAATGGAAACCAGGACAGGAGGAAGAAAACAAAGGATAAAAAGAAAGGAATGGAAGAGAGGAAGAACTAAAGAGGAGATACGAAGGAAGAAAAGGAGTGAACAAAGGTATAAAGAAACAAACCGAAAGAGTTCTTGTGATTCTAAATATCTTCAATCCGAGGATATATATTTTTTCTTTTTATCAGAGGCGCATGTTATTCAGCTTTGGAGATCCCTTCTTGCAACGAAGGAATTAATGAACGTTCTATTTAAATCCATCGGTTCGATATGACTCTCCACAGTTAATTTGCCGTCTGAAGATAGCAATAACAAAAAGTAAGATAAATTGTTGTAAATGAAGTGGGTTAATGAAGTGTATATCAACATAATCTAGTTGGAAATGTCTCCACTATGCTAGATTAAATCGTTTGGAGATGGCATGAAAAAAAAAAAAAAAATAAGGCACAGAGTGCAATACCCACGCCATGTTAAGCATTTATTTCTCCGTGATCTTGACCTTCGATCGACTGCGCTCAAAATCAAAATACAATATTTCATTTTTATCTGACCTCCACCTCTTCCATCTACAGTAGGTTGGTACAAAGCAAACTTAATTCTTTGAACAGACCTTATATTGCGTCATATTTGGCTGACCCTCAGTTCTTCTACCAAATTAGGTCCACATCAGCTCAAACTGTTCAGGCTATGCCATCGGGCCTTTGAACTTGCCCTGTGACCTCGCCAGTTAAAGACAGGTCTCAAACTGAATCCCTCCAATCTTGTTTGACCATAAAACCTTCCAAAAATCTTGGTCTAAATTGGATATAGCCTAAAGCATTTAAATTCACCTTGCCATATGATCTTGACCTTCGACCTGTAGTTCCTACAAACAACTGCTCAAATCCTTGGCTGACCCTCAACGATTAAGCAAAGTTTGATCTACATCATTTTAAAACTAGTTATTCGATTCACGCACAGTATACGAATCGAACTATGACCCTGTCTTTTGACCTCAGGTTTTGATTTATTAATCTCAAAGTCGAATCCTTTCGTCCTCGACTTGCTCTCAGCCATTTCAAAAAGCTGGGTCTAAATCAGACCAGAACTCTTAGATGACTTTTCACATTGTCGTGTGACCTTGGCATTTGGGCGACTGTTCTCAAAATCAAATTCCTTCACTCTTGCCATAACCTGAATCTTTCCACCAACTTTAGCCCAAATATAATAAAAAAAAATCTTAAGTTGATCTTGCCATATGATCTTGACCTTTGACCTACAGTTTTCAAAAGCAATAG
>NC_136991.1:27465091-27487591 GCF_032717465.1 Coenobita brevimanus | reverse complement strand
AAAGAGAGGGAGAGAGCTGGCTGGAAAGATAAAGTTTTACGCTAGAGTTACGTGTGTGAGTATGACACACTGGTGGTCACACACACACACACACACACACACACACACACACACACACACACACACACACACACACACACACACATACTGTACATCCATACACGTACACACACGCATGCACACACACGCACGCACGCACGCACGCAGACTCGCACGCGCACACGTATACTCAGGCATGCATGTATATGAGTACATTCAAATTCTGTAGCACAAAATACAAACACACACACACACACACACACACACACACACACACACACACACACACACACACACACACACACACACACACACACACACACACGCACTATAGTCGCAGAGCAGGACTCTGAGGTTGTCATTATCGTACCCTGGCAACCTACTATTCAAAAGTGCGTCCGATTTCGTAACATATTACACACGAATCATATTATTATGCACGAATATATTATACACGAATATTATTATACACGAACATATTATACATGAATCACATGAGTCTCATATTATACACGAAAGCAGACACATTTCTGAATAGTAGGTTGCCAGGGCATGATAATAACAATCTCAGAGTCGCGCGCCGCGACTACAGAGTGATACGTGTATCTCAGGACTGAATGCCGTATTGGAGATGAGGAGAGCCCAGTGGAGGTGTAGAGAGGCTCGAGTCATGGCAAGGGCAGTACATGAGGGTTTTTATTTTATTTTTAATCTACCAGACACTTCCATAATCTTAGGAAATGCCTTACTAGTAAAGAGTTAATATAGACCGTATACTATTGATTTCGGTTGGAAAGGCTTCTAAGCTGAAAAGTGATATCTCCCACTCTAAATAGTATCGTATAAAGATAGCAAAGTGTGAAACAAATAAATAAATAAATAATAGTCCAAGTTAAGGCCAGGTGACCCCGACCACTGCCCTGATGGCATGATGTGATTAAAATTGTAAACTCCATCCGCCTCTTGGTAATTGAACTTACGCTCCGGTTAGACCACCAGAAAGGGAATTGGTTTGAGTTGTGAGCCTGAGTGTGGTTGTTTCTCAGACTGTCGTGCCTGCTAGATATTGCCTGGCGCTGGGGAGGGGGAAAGGGGGAAGGAAAGGGAGAGAGAGGGGAAAGGAGAAAGCGAGACTTGAGAGAGAGAGAGAGAGAGAGAGAGAGAGAGAGAGAGAGAGAGAGAGAGAGAGAGAGAGAGAGATTCTTTATATGCGCAAACTGGTACATCGGTCGTGATGCATAAAGACTCACAAAGCAGAACCAGAATACTGATGATGCAAATCAAGAAATATGCAAAGTTACATAACATGTGACCGTGAAGCACACTACAAACGAGCCACCAAACATACAGAGCACACCGCTTAAGAAAGGCACCATGAAGCACACAAAATACTAATGAATAACACAGATCTTCAAAATCAAATTATAAATTGTTTTAATTTTGAGTATTTATTTTTTTTCACTTATGAACACAGTAAAAATACATTTGGAATGTTTCCATCACGTCACATTTTAATACAAGATTTATAAGAAATTTGATTAAAATAAAGCAAATTATAATTTTCAATCGATCTATACAGCATTGTTCTAAACTGACTGAAAAGGAAAATATTTTGTTAATGTAAATTTTAAAACATATACATAAAGGAAACAACACTATGTATTCCATGACTGACATACTGTATAATTTCTCTAGTCTTTGTAACTTTTCGTTATTTTTTTTTCTCCAAAACTTCATTTGGACACTTTTTCTTGTTGGTCCCTATGAATCCTCCAGCAGTAGTCCGCCATCATACTGACATCTCAACGTCCCTGGTACCTTTTTCCCATGTTTTTTATATCCTGATGGAATCTTTCACCCTGCACTTCACTGACTGCTCCAATATTTTCAGGGAAAAATTCCAAATGTAAATCCAGTTAGAGACCTTTGAAACTCAGGTTGCAATCCAACTCCATATACCGTACTTGATCAACAAATTTATCATCATTTCTTTGCAATTCAGATCCATTTTGTTGCCTAAAAACTTAGAAATTAACTTCTTTCAATGATACCCAAGCCCCTTGTTCCAGGTCATTCATCGAACAATCAAATCCTGCATCAGAAGTCAGTTTCTAACATCAGGTCCATCAATTACACCCTCCTTCAATTTAGCTTCAGACAAACCAGGAAACTTTAGGCACAAATACATAAAAGAGGCTCCATCTTGTGATAGGGCGTTGACAAACTGCTTCATTAATCCAGGCTTAATATGAGGCGGTGATAGCAGCAATTTATCTGGATTTATCAAGCTAGGCCTGATGTTTTTGGCACCAAGCTGTAGATTTTTTGTATTTGGTCGCTCCTTCTGAACCCACTGTAAATCCATGGCTCCACTGTCTCATTCACAGAGAAAACATGGAAATTTTGTATACATTGGGAGCTGACCCAGTAAGATACACAGAACTTTCAGGTCCCCACATATGAACCAACGGTGTTCATTAAATTTGATTTATCGAGGAGATCTGTCAGATTCTGGTACCGTTCTTTTAAAGCACAGAATAAGCAACATGTATTGATGTATAGTTATTGTCATTATGAAGAAATACCCCTTTCACGCTTCTTTTCAATGAATCTATAAACACTCTCCATTCTTCTGCATTATAATCTCCGCCAAGTTTCTGCACTAGGCCACTTACGTCACGGCAATAAACCAAGGATCAGTGCAGTAAACCACTGTTTTCAATAAATATCACTTTGATTAAAAAAATGAACACTCCACTGAAAGCAATTTACAAGCACACTAGTCAACTAAGTTAGTCACACTGAGATATGTTTGCTGCACTCCAGTACTAGTATGACTCATCAGTGTGTTGTGTTCCAGCTTTTTTCTGGCTTATTATCAAATAAGATAACTGTGTTGTTTTAAACATGGATTTTAATATTAGAATATACTAAATTCAAACATATTATTATTGTAAGTAACTATCTGCATGTAAACAATTATATAGTGTCCAAATGATAAAATATATATATATATATATATATATATATATATATATATATATATATATATATATATATATATATATATATATATATATATATATATAAATGAAAACTAATAAATAGTGTTTTTGTGAAAAAATGTTACGTGTTGGAGAAAAATGGTTTTCATTTTTTATTTCAGTGCCCAAAAATATACAAAAATCATATGAAATAATCAAATTGATTTATTTCAGTGTAGACCAATGAAATGAATAACAAAAAGGAAACCAAAAGGCACAAAGTAGAGCACTGTATATAAACCATGAAGCAGTTTAAATCACAAAAGTAAAATATAAAACACCCAAAATAATCCATGAATCACACAGAGTAGGCCTTGAAACAGAACAGACCACCGTACACACAAACGGTAAACTATGAAGAACAAATTAAAGCATGAAACAGAGCAGGGCATGAACATGTTGTGCCAGGCAAACCGTGGAGCAGACAGTAACCTTGCAGGAAACGGAAATCATAAAGCAAGCAGTAAACCATGAAGCACAGAGTAAACCATAAACAAATAAACCATGAAGTACACAGAAAAAATAAGTAAACTATGGAACACGGAGCAGAGCATGAAGCACAGAGTAAAAGTAGTCTAAGATTCCCACATAATAAACTACAAAAGTAATCGGTGATGCAGAGTATAATTAGGTGAACCATGAAACAGATTAAAAAGGAAATACATATAACATAAAACACATAGGTATGCCAGGGTGCACTGAAAATAAACAATAACCATATGACCAGAACTGCTAGGAAAACACTCAAACGAAATACAAGCCACGAAACACAGAGTCAAAGAGCAAAAGCAGAAGACGAGGAAGATTAGACAAACACACAGATCAACGAGACAAGCTAGAAAACGCCCAACGAAACATCTAAAGGAACATAGCAATCAAAGCCTGCTGCACAGAAAATGAAAGATAACAGCGAACAACGTACAGTACAAGCAACAGCTAACAAAGTAAACAACACATATCCAAAACACAGCCCATGGAACAAAATAGTATAAAACGAAACAACGAAACGAATTAATCACACAAAGCAAATAAGAAAAAAATGACCCGGAAAAAAATGACACAGTCACAGACACACACACAAACACACACACACACACACAGCACACACACACACACACAGCACACACACACACACACAAAGATAAAGCACATGACCAGAACAATCACACACACACACACACACACACACACACATCACACACACACACACACACACACACACACACACACACACACACACACACACACACACACACACACACACACACACACACACACACACACACTCACACACACACACATACAAATCACCGAAGCGAAGAAATGAAGAAACCAATGAAGCACAGGAATGAAAAAAGCCGGCAATGCACACAAGCTCCAAAGCAGAGAAATAATTATGCATACGAAACAATGAAGCACAAAAACAAAACAAATGAAACATGAATGACAGAACCTATTGCATAAATAATACAGCTAACTAAACAAACGAAACATAAAACATGAAACTTCGGCAAAAACGATCACGAATCATCCTGTTAAGTACACGAGACAGTCAACGAAACACATGAAACAACCAACGAAGCAAAACGAATAAACCACGGAGCACAAACCAAAAATCAAATTAAACAAAACGTAAATCACAAAGCAAAGAAGAAAACTATTAAACACAAAGTAGAAGCAACGAAACCAAGCCACAAAACAGTCAATGTAGCAAACAAACGAAACCGAGACCACGAAACCGAATGAAGCCAATTACGCAGACAGTACAAAAGGGGTGATTAATAACATTTCGTGAGCCGGTCGAGGGTTACTCATCAAGGAAAGGGAGATTATGGGATTACTGAGGGGAGAGGAGGGGAGAGGCATGGGGGAAGAGAAGAAAAGGAGAGAGTGAATGAAGAGGGAGGCAGGGGTGAGAGAGGAAAGGGTGATTGTGTGTGTGTGTGTGTGTGTGTGTGTGTGTGTGTGTGTGTGTGTGTGTGTGTGTGTGTGTGTGTGTGTGTGTGTGTGTGTGTGTGTGTGTGTGTGTGTGTGTGTGTGTGAGAGAGAGAGAGAGAGAGAGAGAGAGAGAGAGAGAGAGGTGAACAGTGGGGGGCTTGTGAGGGGAGGTGAGAAGAAGGTAAGGATAGGAGAGGATAGAAGGTAGGAAAAAAAAAAGAAGGAAGATGGGGGGTCAAGGGGGAGAGAGAAGAGAGTGGGAGAGTAATGGATGGTTAGAAGAAAGGTTAAGGGATAAAGGGGAGAGGAGGGAACGCGAGAAGAGAGGGGAGACAAGGGGAGGTGAGAGAAGGTATACAGGGGAAGTAAAGGGAATAGGAGGGATGGAAATTGGAAAGCAGAGATGGAATGGGCAATGTATGTGTGTGTGTGTGTGTGTGTGTGTGTGTGTGTGTGTGTGTGTGTGTGTGTGTGTGTGTGTGTGTGTGTGTGTGTGTGTGTGTGTGTGAGAGAGAGAGAGAGAGAGAGAGAGAGAGAGAGAGAGAGAGTAGAAGTTAATGGAGAATGGAGGGAAGGAGGGTGAAATGGAGGGGAAGGAGGGGCGAGAGATTGAGGGGGAGGCAGAGTCAGGAAAAGGGGGATGGGTGAGAAAGATGGAGGGTGAGAAGGATCAGTGGCAAGGGGTGTGAGAGACAGGACAAGCGAGATGGAGAGTGAGAATTGAGAAAAAGGGACAGGGATTGGGAGAGTGAGAGGGAGGGAGATGGATAGGGGAAGAGGAACGAATGTTTGGGAGACAGGGAGAAAGGGGCTTGGGAGAGGAAGGGGTAAAAGTGAAAGAGGGGAAGGAAGGGGAGAAGAATGGAAAGAGGGAATGAGTGCAGAGGGGGGAAGGTAGGAAGGATGGAGAAGAAGAGAGGAGGGAAGAGGGGGGATGGCTGAGGGAAAAAGGAAAATGAAGAAGAGGGAAGACGGAAAGAAAAGACAGAGGCACGAGATGGGAAGAAGGAAAGGGTAGAGGGGCAAAAGAAGGACTGAGAGGGAGGAAAAAGGAGGAAGAGGTTGGGAATGAGGAAGACGGAGGGAGAAGGGGAGGAAGGACTGAGAGGAAGAGAGGTAGGGAAGGTGGAGGGAGGAAAAGGAAGGAGCTGAGATATCAGAGAGGGAACGGGGAGAAAGAAAGAAGTGGACAGAGATGTAGGTAGAGAAAAGTAGGAGGAGGGAGAGAAAGGGACAAGGGAAAAGAGGGGAGATGGAGGGGGAGGAAGGGATTGAGAGAGGGAGAGGGGAGGGCTTACAAGGGATTACATGGAAAAACAGATAACAGAAGACCTTTCATCCTGTGACGGGGTATATGTCGGTGGGATGGGACCAAAATATTGGAGAAAAAGAGTTACACAGACACACAGACCACACAGACCTAGCAGTCCTAGAGTGGTGATCAGATTTTCATATTATTAAAAACCGCGTATTTAGTTTCAGAGTGAGAGGAAAATGACAGTATATTAGCAAGCCCTTTCCCTCACCCTTGAAACCCTCTGACCTCTGTCGCTGAAGAAAAGAAGAAACCACTTGCAGGTTGACTCTACCCGAAGGAAAGTTGTAGGAATGGAAGAAAGCAGTAATAGCAGAGAGAGAGAGAGAGAGAGAGCAAATTCACTTCTATAACTAGAAAGCACTCAGAGCTCGCATTCCTCCGCCAGCGCCATTGCCATTAAACACGATCCGGATCCGGATCCGTGGAGATATTGTGTGGAATACGTAGGATCCGGATCCGGCCAAAATTTAATCAGTTGTTCCTTGACCCATGGCCCATTCTTTCACAAAACTTTAATGGAATTCATTGAGAAATTTTGAGGATATTATACATAGGATCCGGATCCGGATTCGTCCCCAAAGTTAATCAATTCTTTCTTGGCCCATGGCCCACCCTTCCACCAAAATTCATTGAAATTCATGGAGAACTTTTGGAGATATATTGTGGATAAAAAGACAGACAGACAAACATAAGTGAATACATAACCTCCTCCAACTTCGTTGGCCGAGGTAAAAGTGACGATAACAATCGTTGTAACCCTAAAATATCATAACTGCATAACTCTTATCACATTGCATCAAGGAAAAACTCAAGACGATTTCCCATAATCCATTAAAACTGATGGTGATGAAGGGGCCCATGGCCCATGAAGGCTATGTATAACCTTGCCATTTAATAAAAGATTCTTTAGGTTGAACAAAATTGTTTAAAATACTGAAAAGGGTAGGAGGCAGAAATGCATTCTAGAAGAGCAGGAACTTATATAGACAGTGGGAACATTAAACAAACAAGGAGACATCAGTATTGTTGGTAGAGAAAATGAACGATTATTGCAGTAAGAAATGTAGATAACACTCAGAGAGTGCATTCCTCCGCCAATGACATTGCCATTAAAAAGGATCCGGATCCAGATCCGTGAAGACTGGATCCAGATCCGGATCTATCCCACAATTTAATCAATCCTCTCTTGGCCCATGACCCATCCTTCCACAAAATTTCATTGAAATTCAATAAGAACTTTTGGAAATATCGTCTGGATAAACAGAAAGACAGACAGACAGATAAACATAGGTGAATGCATAACCTCTTCCAGCTTCGTTGGTAGAGGTAATTATTACTTCTCAGTGAAAACAGAGACAGCAATATACAGGACTAAGAAGAATATTGTCGCGTTTATGTGAGAATATGACAATGATAACCTTGCTGGTGATGGTGACAGTAAATGATGATGATGGTGATGATGAAGGTTGTTTTCGACAAAAGTTGTGATAAGGACGACAGATGATACTACGGTTACAGAGCCCGCACTTCAGTTTCAGTTACTCTCATTTCTACTCACCATCAATTGATGTAGAGCTGCAAAGGCTACTCCTTCATTCTCCTGTGTCTGCCCTCCTAACTTCTTAAAACTCCTTTTCATTCCTGTCATTTTTTCTTTTCTTTTTCCATTTAAAGTGGCTCTACACTGAGTCTAATGGATTCCTGTAATCCAGGAAACCACATACAAAGATGCTTGGTAACCACATAACCAGATCACGGGGTGAAGCAGAGCCTTCTATGGTGCTGCTGTTACCTGGGTGGAGAGATGCAAATGCAGCACTCACCCAGGAACCAAACAAACACACTTTTTCCCGTGCCTCGCTACAGCTTGCCTGCTGCTGATGAGTCTGGTCAGCCAGAGAGACTGGGTTTGATCAAAAACAACAAATTTTATTGACTAATAGGCAGGGAGATGGACAAACTGAGTGAGAAGCAGGTGGATAGAGACACGTAAAGCTGAGAGAGAGAGAGAGAGAGAGAGAGAGAGAGAGAGAGCAACAACTTCCAGAGTGAGGTCTGACAACTTTGGAATCTTAAACACTTGATCCTTCTCTAAATCTTCTGGCCCTCCCTCTCACTTCCTCTTAAGTCTCTCTCTCTCTCTCTCTCTCTCTCTCTCTCACACACACACACACACACACACACACACACACACACACACACACACGCATATACATCATCCTTCCCCTTGTACTTGTATATTTTATAAAATTCACATTTGTAACAGTGTTTCTCTCATTTCATTGGTAAAATTTCATTTTTGTCTTCCCTACTATTGGCCGCTCTCCCCCCCCCCTTTCTCAACAGTATTATCATTCATGGTATTACTTTTAGCCTATCCAGTGACGTTTCCAGCTTCCACCACTTTACTACCTGTATCTCTCAGTTTCTTCTAATGCTGTCTATGCTTCTTTTATGCATATTCGTCAACACCACGATTGCCCCGGCAAATACAATTTCCACTAAGTTTTTCCAACTATCATCCCATAAGCCTGTCTGTTGTATTGTGCAGATAGTCCTCAAGTTTTCCAAAATATCATATTTTTAGTGCAACTGTTACTGTGAATTGGATAAAACATTTGCCTGGATTAACATTACAGATAACAATGGCACTTTAGCACACAGCGTTATGTAAATACTCTGTTCTCTTTGGCAAAAACGAAAGTAAAAGCTACGTAAAACTAGGACTTACTGTAATCACCGAAAGAGAACCGCATACGGAGATCAGACAAATTGTTAATGCATGGCCTAGACCACTGACGCTCAATTCCATCAGCCCTAAGACGTCTTTAATTTGTTCTTTCCAATTCCAGACAACTTTATTCATCCTAGACGAGCTTCCTTGTCTTACAGGTGTTAATGACGGCTCTGTCTATGCCCTCCAGTCGAAGTCATCTCTGTACTCATTAAACTGAAGGAAGCAAGATTAATTAAAAAAAAAAAAAAAAAAAAGCATCAAATGAAGAGGTTAAATCAGGTCCAAGTAAGTCACTTTGATTTTAAAAATTAGGAATCGCCGTACCTAATTGGCCAGCTACAAGAAAACCTATAGACAGACGTGAAAATAATGCTACAATTATCGTCCTAGCACAGTCAGGGACAGAAGATTGCCTACTGTACCACTCCATCTGCTTATACTTGAAGTGTGTCCTTCCCTTTGCTCCCTGACGCATCACAACAGAGAGAGTTATCTACTGGAATAGAAGTTATATCAGGTTCCCCTCAATGCAGGACAATTAGCCAGAAGCTGGAGATGAGAATAAAATGAGTTGAAATGATAGGCGAACTTTTGTTAACGGTTGTGCATGTTTCAAAAAAGTCGGGAACTAATTCCGAAATGAATGTTTGATGCCGACAATGACCGGCTCTGGCCACCGCCCCCCCCCCCCCCACACACAGTTCAATACTTTCGATTCTTTTTAAGTTATGCAAGTACATGTACCGATTTTTGTGTGCAGGGAGTCATCTAATATATTATAGCAGTAGCCCTGTGTGTGTGTGTGTGTGTGTGTGTGTGTGTGTGTGTGTGTGTGTGTGTGTGTGTGTGTGTGTGTTTTGGGCAGCCGAAAGTACACATTCAAATCGCATCAAAATTGACACAGAAATTGCAAAACATTCGCTGATGTGAAAAAACTTGGTCCCATCACGATTGATAAACTTTTACTATATTTAATGAGCGATCACATTTTGACCCCAAAACGCTGCTCCTGACGCCCGGCATAGGATTTCCGTAAAATTTTTGGCCCAAAGGTATAACTGAAGTATTTCGGACTTGCGTTTGGACAACTTGGGTTCCATTCCCGAAGCTGCAACTCACACGATTAATTGGTTAGCTGCAAAAAATCCAAGTGACAACGTTACACTAGAAGAGCATATAAACGCAAGAGCCCTCCGCAGTTGGGTCTTGTATATACCTATATGCATATTTAACCCATTGGATCCCAGGGGTGCTGGGCGAGGCATGGCGCTGGGTGGGTACTGCGAGTACCGCCCTCCGCCTATCGGCTCATAGTCACGAAGCTCATAGGTCCCTACTCGGGGGTTCCCTACTTTACAAAGACTTGAAAAATCTCAGTTTCTGTCCAATATTCCGGACACAGGGCTCCAATAGGATATATATATATATATATATATACAGAGAGAGAGAGAGAGAGAGAGAGAGAGAGAGAGAGAGAGAGAGAGAGAGAATATACTGTAGTTGTATTATTTCTTCTAAAAGTCCCGTTTCTCCCTTCTGCTGTTCAGTAACACGTGACATTATAGCAGTCTGGGTAAACTTGTATATGGTCACTACAATCTGCTTGATATGTGAAAACAGTTGGTTTTAGCCAATTGTTAGTTTTAATTACCATGCCTAATATATTGTTATGAGTTAGAGAACGTCAGGAGAAGAAACGGACCTTGTGGAGGCAAAGGTACATACAGTAGATCCATACATGCACAGACAAATTCTGGTATACTGTAGATGATGTTATATACTGTAGACAAGTAGATAATAAGAACTTTTTTGCCTTTTTATATTGTTCTTAAAGACATACAGAGTAAAAAGTTCATCATTTTCCAGGCCAATATGATATCCATACCAAGTTCCAGGCCACAGATCGGCGCATTACATTCTCAACAGCAGGCCCAGATGACAACAGAGCTCAAGACTCGAGGAAATCTTGGTGTGATAGGCTACAGACCAGCTTTTCACATTCGGAGGCCTAGAATATGTCAAGAGCGGGTCTCTCGCCAGCCTGTGTCGGTGAAATTATATCGTTCTCCTACCCTGGAGACGAATTAACTCCCTGACAGTTGAAAGCAAGAATACTGTCCTTTGCTGAGAGTAAATATAAGTGTTAAAACTGAACATAGCCTAATGATCGGTCAGGTCGGGTTAATTCTAGCACTTCATTTGATCCAACATTAAACCACTACGACTGTACTCAGCTAAACTTAAGTCATAACGGCCTGAAGGTGTTAATACTGTCAACATTACCTCTTAGAACTGAATATATATATATATATATATATATATATATATATATATATATATATATATATATATATATATAATCCAGTTAACCCTAGACAATTTTATTCAGCAAAGAATCAGTTTTTTCATAAGATCCTGTGAGTGCCATTAACCGTCTCATGGCCGATAGCGTCTCAAACCAAACGATTGCATTTAGACGAGCGTCAGTCATAGAAACCTGTGTGGTAGTTTAAACGCTTGCTAATAACCCCTGACAACGATGACGACTTTTATTACTGATTTCTGAAAGACCCAGGTAATATTATTTAGTTGGGAACAGCGTCCTTGAAGTAAAGGGATTAGATACAGACGTTACTGCCTCTCCAATTCGTAGGGGTCCGTCCTAACTGGAATAATATCGTCTGGAAGTAGCAAGATGAATCCAGTAAACAGTCAAGTGCACTTTGTGAGCACGTGACAAGCGAGCGAGCGTCATGTTATCACAATTTCCTTCTGATATAAGATCATAGGCGGAATCTCACATGGCCGATTGCTGGAGCTGATGCCAAAAAACAGTATTACGACGGATTATGTTTTTTTTATTTGATTTCGTAATTGAGGCGTTCTCTGAGTACAGCCGAAAACTCCAGTGTAAAACTCAAGATTCCAAGGGGTTCCTGCGCCTTTATGGAAGAGTTTTTTGTTGATAACAAAATTTATTGAATGAATGTAGCCTATCACATGCAGAAAGAATTTCAACTCTGTTTCACATTACAATGTTAACAGCTTCTGTTTCGAGTGAGAGTCGGTCCGGGTCGGGCCAGGTCGCTCATTACCAAACTTAACTGAGAGTAAACATCGCTTTCTCGTATTTACGTTACCTAATTCATGGGGTTAATTACCCCTCATAACTCACATTTAGTCTTGCAGGAAAAACAAGCGATAAGGAATGATTCGGTATTCTTCATCTTTGTCCTCATAAAAATGATGATGATGATGATGATGATGATAATGATGATGATGATGATGATGATGATGATGATGATGATGGTGGTGGTGGTGGTGGTGGTGGTGGTGGTGGTGGTGGTGGTAATAATAATAATAATCTATCTATCTATCTATTGCCAGACGCCATAATCCAGGAAGGGGTGGGCATTTGACTTTGAGTTAGTTGTTTTACGGGGAGGGGCACTAACCCTCCACCAACCCACTTGTTGACACGTAGGAAGCATGTATGGTTTGGTTATATGGTTACCACCCAGCGTTGTAAATGGTTTCTTGGCTTACAGGGAACCATTAGGCTTGTCACTCAATGTAAAGCCACCTGTAAAGGAAAGAAAAGCAATAAGAAGTGACAGGAAAGATGGGAGAAATAGGAAGAGAGGAGGACAGGCACAGAAAAAGAATGATAAAGGCTAAGGAAGAAGTATGTAGCACTACATCAAGTGAGTGGATGATGGTCGCCACCACCTACCACAATAATAATAATAATCTATATTATAATAATCCAATTTCTGTATGTTTGTTTGTTACCGTAACACAGCAAAAATAGCGCATCGTAGCGCAAACTTTGTTGGAGCAAAGTTCCATTAAAATGCTCTAACTTGCAGAACAATACAATTCTAGTCCAATCGGGCCATAGGTTCCCGAGATATGACTCACTTCTGGCCTTTGGTTGGAATGTCGTATTTGCTTTTAGTGGAGGGGATGGACTCGTCCTTGGTCCGGCACTGAAATAACCAGCATGGCAGAAGAGATAAGAGTGACTTGTTTGTTGTATTATCACTCTCTCGCCTCTCCTTCCAGCCTCTTTATGCTCCCAAAATTGTATACTATAATGCTATAGTATAAGTTAGTATAATAGCAAACACTATTATCCTCTCTCTCTCTCTCTCTCTCTCCTCAACGGGTGTCCCAGCAGGAGAAAAAAAAGCTAAGGAAAGTTCCTCGCTTCGTCTCTCTCACGGCATGAGTAATTCAAATTTCTGTTACCTTTCGACTGAAAATAGGACTTGACGACAGCAAGTGGAGGCCGCCAAAGGCGGCCTTTCAGGATGTAATATAATAATAATGATAATAATAATAATAACAATAACAAAAAGTCTATATAATAATGGACCATGGCCGGTCTATACAGGGTTTTATCCAGCTACTTCTAGACACATGGACCGATTTTAATGAAACTTTGTAGGAAGACTCCGTAGGTCCCCGGATATTGCATTAGTTTCTTTTCTTTTTTGGTTTCAAAGATAGGAAAATATTTCATTTGCGAAATTTTTATAGTTTCCTCTCAATAGTTTGTTTTGTGCAACGGAGCCAACGGAGAGAAGTTCATTTTCTTCGAACATTACTACATACTAGTCCATCCACACATACTTAAGTTCAAAGTTTTGAAAACTAAACAGAAGGCGACAAATGAAACGGGCATAGGCAGCCGTAGTTGGCCTTACGTGACTAATAAAGAATCTTAGAGATAAAGAATTGTGTATCTAAGATTTGTTTTTGCAGGAAAGATGAGAAAATGAGAGAGAGAATCTACCCGTCTCTTGCCACTCCTACAAAAACAAGTCTGAGTTATGATGAAGAAATGATTCTTAGTTTGGACATGGACCTTGACGTACCAGGTACACGGTCTTTATTATTCCATCATCATCTTACTCGCAACTTCAATGAAAAATTTTGTAGGATCTGTAGCTTATTTAAAAATGCTTTGATATTCTGATATTCAGTTCAGTCATCTCTCCCATATTCCAGCCTTCGCTTGTAGTATATTCAGTCTAACATGAAGTTATCTTATTGGGCTGTGAGGGAGAAAATGAGACTAGGAGTGTTAGCTACTGGTACAAATAATTCTTTGGGTCAGAACAAGTGGAAAATTGTTTCCCAACTAACGCTAGACGATATCAATCAACTAAGAGTGAGTCATAGGAGCCTGAGCTTTAGAAGTCACTGTTATTCTATCACCATGTAACTTGGAAATCAAGTGAAAATTTATAGTACGATCCGTAGTTTCGTTTAGACTATTTTTTTTTTTCTTTTTAATTCAGGCATCTGTAGTGTAGTGTAGTTTCAGATAATTTATGCAAAAAAAAAAAAAAAAAAAAATCACGAGCAATAGTATAACAAAATATCATCATAATGATAGAGTTAACGAAGATTACATCTAACCCCTACGGTTTGAAAAGTCTCATCCAAGTAAGTTCATATCGCCTAAAGACAGAAAGTAAAATAAAATACTACCGGTATGGCGTCAACAGTAATGAGGTCACAAGGGATAATTTCTCAGAGCGGAAACATGGCACAGTAATTTGGCTGCTTCTACAATATTCTACACATCAATCCCTTAAAACAAAGCCTCAACAAAAATCTGGGAGTGACTGGTTAAAGTGGCCGTTTCCGGCTGTCCGATGGGCTCACGTCCGGTTCAGCCTGGGGAACCAACAACAGCAACAGTAGCAACAACAACTGCAGATCAGAAAAACCGCTATGCTTTAATTTTAGTTGTGACCGAATAAACTCATATTATGGCAGCTAACTTTGCTCCCTGAAGTTTTCGTGTAGCTACATTTTATCTTTCCGTACAAAAATTGATAGACAGATAGATATAATTTGGGGGAAGGCGGTGGCTGAATCGATAGAGAGGCGGCCTGCAGTCCTGTTGGACCCAGGTTCGAATCCCGGCTGGGGCAGGGAACAGTTTAAGGATTTGAATTTCATAAAAAAGCAGACTTTCTTGATCTACCAGATGACCCGCCAACATGTCATAACAGTACCCCCGCTAATACCAATACACCAGTCCTGTATGAGACAGCCCTAGCATGTATTCAATATGGACGGTGGGTGTTAGCGCCGAAGTGGTGACATGTACAGAGGTGTATGGTATGTAGGAGGACTACTGGGCCTTGAGTGCAGGCTGTGAAGCCTATGCCCAGAGTCGGACACATAAAAAATAAAATAAAATAAAAATATGTAGAAGAATATTAATAAATAAACAAGATTAAACAGACAGGCAAAGACACACTGACAGCTCGAAGAATGGGTAACTAGTGTATATATATATATATATATATATATATATATATATATATATATATATATATATATATATATATATATCAATTAATCATCATTTCCTGTAGCACCCTACGGGATGCATAGGGCCTCGGTGAACTCTCCACCTATATCTGTTTCTTGCCATCTTCATTCTTCAGGTCCCACCAACACTCCTCCTCGGCTTCTTTTTTCATTGTCCTCAACCAGGTTTCCCTCAGTTTACCTCAGCCTCTTCCTCTAGCAGTCCACACTGGCACATCCTGTATTAAACTGCCTTTTTTTCTATATATGTGTCTCACATATTATTCAACTGGTTTCACTATCGTAATATCCCTTACTCTTCATTTGTAACTTTGTCTTGCCACGTTACCCCAAGATTTCTTTTCAGTGTTTTATTTTGAAATCCTAATACTTTCTGATCTGTTGCAATTGTACTGTATCATGACTCATTTTCATAAATTAAAAGTGGTCTAACTATGGATGTGTAATTTTTTACTTCAGTGTGTGCCGAAACCATAGTATTATTCCATACAGATTTTAAAATTCCAACAGCTCGCCAAGCCTGTCCAATCCTCTCCTAAACTTCATTGTTTAATGATCAGTTAGATGATGCAGTCGTTACCAGATATTTAAAATTTTCTACATTCTTCACCACATTATTCACAACTACACAATCGATTTGGTTCTCCACGTTCATATTTATAACTTCCTTCTTTCCACAGTTTAACAATAATCCCATTTTTTCTCCTTCCTCCATCAGACAAACAAGCACCCTCTGCATCTCGTAAATATGCCGCAGATCAGTACAGTATAATCAGCATAATCCAAATCCATCAGCCTCTTATTTTCTTTCCAGTTAATTCCTGCACCTGTTCTCCTTACAACTTTTCTCATAACGTATTTCATAATCAAAACAATTGACAAAGGCGAAAGAACTCCTTGAATCACTCCTGACCTAACTTCAAACGGGTCACTCAACGAACCACCCACCATTACCTTTCAAGAAGTACATTCATGAAGGCTTGTAACACTATTCACAAACTTTTCTGGTATACATAGAACCTCATAATTTTCAACATAGCTCCACGTGAAACACCAGCAAACGCCTTTTCAAAATCCACTAAGCACATACTAAGTGGCATTTTCATCTCATTAGCTTGTTGCTTTAGATGACTTACAATAAAAATCTGATCATTACAAGCTCTACCCTTTCTAAATCCCGCGTGTTCGTCTCTTAAAATTTCATCAGTTACTGGCTCTATTCTGTTAAAAAAAGATTTTGGAAAAGACTTTTGCAACTACAGGTGTCAAAGTTATCCTCCTCCAGTTTCCACACACACTTAAATCTCCCTTTCTCGTATTTTTATAATTACTCCATTTTTCCCACTCTTCTGGAATTCCACCATTATCCCAAGCCACAATAAAATGTTTTAAGAGCATTCATCAGCTCAACATTTTCCACATTAAGCATTTCAGGAAATATTCCATCCTCTCCTGGGGCATTAAAATTCTTTAATTCCTTTATAGATTTTGCCATCTCTTTTAAGGTTATATCCCCTGTTTCTATTTGCAAATCTCTCTCTGCTGGCAAAATGTCCTCTTCTGCTCGGATTGGTATATTTAGAATAGATTCTAAATGCTCTTTCCCCCTCCCATTTATATCCAAATCTTTAGTCATCAAGGTATCATTTCTGTCTCTTACAGGTATTTCCTTCCTTCTCTTTCCAGTCCCAGTTAACACATTTATGGCCTGATACACTTCTCTCATATGCTGACCGTCATTTTTACTTAACCTAATTTCTGTCTCTGTTGCCTTTTCATCATATAGCCTCCTCTTGTCACGCCTAACGAGCCATTTTACTTCAGAATGTAAACTCCTGTATTTTGCTCTAAGACCCTCAACTACCTGGCCATCAACATGTTATGCTTCACTTCCTAACTTCGCCTTTTCCTTTTCTGAAATGCATCCCATGTTTCATCTGACATCCAGCTTTTCCTTCTCTCCTTTCCCTTATTCTTAATAGTAACCTTAGCACTCTCATGCAAAACCTCTTTCACCTCTCTCCACATCTGATTGATATAATTGTCTTCAGATTCCATAAAAGTCTTCAGGACTAGAAACCTGTTCCTTCATTTCCACCGAAACTTTTCTTTCGTGTTCTTGTCATTTCTCAGCTCATCAAAATCATATATACTACCTTCTGTACAATTACTATTAAGATTTCCCTTAAGTTTTATTTTAACCTTTGACACAACAAGTTATGATCACTGTCTATATCTGTCCCCCTGCTTACACAAACATCTTGCAGATAACCGTTATGCCTTCTGCTAATTGCAGTGTAGTCGGTCTGGTTACAATACTCACTGCAGGCCGAAATCCAAGTAGTTTTATGTATTTTCCTGTGCTCAAAGATGGTTCCACCAATCGTAAGGTCATTTGCCCCCCCTCCCCCCACGAAGAAGAGCTTCCAAACAGCACCCTATTTTCGTTCCTTATACCAACACCCTCCTTACTCATACAGTCTTCAAAGCCATCCCTACAACTTCCAACAATCGCACTGAACTCGCCAGTGCAACCCAATATATCATGTCCTGCCTCTCTTTTCAGCACACCTGCAACCTTTCATCGATGTCATCCTTCATTTCTTCACCAGCCTCATTTGTCGGTGCTTACCCAACCACCATACTGATATTACCATGGCAAGATTTTAAAAGAGCATAAAGCAAACGCTTATTAATTGGCTCAAACTCACATAGTGCCTTGCAAGCGTCTCTATTCAACAGTAATCCTAATCCTTGGTAATGATTTCTGTCACTCCTAACTGACACCAACAAAGTAATACCATCTTCCAAATTCATATATATATATATATATATATATATATATATATATATATATTATCGATCTATCTGTTTATCTCTCTCTCTCTCTCTCTCTCTCTCTCTCTCTCTCTCTCTCTCTCTCTCTCTCTCTCTCTCTATATATATATATATATATATGAATTTGAAAGATGGTATTATATATATAGACAGATAAACAGATAGATCAATAAATACAATATACAGTAATAAATAAATAAATAAATAAATAAACAAATAAATAAATAAACAGATAGACAGATAGATAGATAGATAAACAGATAGATCGATAGATACAGTATAGTCATAAATATATATATATATATATATATATATATATTCTGTATCTATCGATCTATCTGTTTATCTATCTATCTATCTATCTATATATACAGAGATAGAGAGAGAGAGAGAGAGAGAGAGAGAGAGAGAGAGAGAGAGAGAGAGAGAGCAATACACACATACACATGGATGCTGTTCTCGTCTTGCTTTTTTGTTGTCATTTCCATATTTCACGGGTTTCACAAACAGACTGCAGCATGGCCGTATTCCTCCCTGTTTTGGAATTTGTTTCATGTATTGTGGTGTGCCCTGAAAATCTCAGCAACCTTTTTCAGTAAAGAGGCGGCCTGGAGTCCTATCGGACCCAGGTTCAAATCTCGGCTGGGGCAGAGAATAATTTGAGGATTTGGATTTAATAAAACATCAGACTTTACTGATCTACCAGACGACCCGCCGACATGTCATAAAAATATCCCCGCTAATACCAATACACCAGTCCTGTATGAGACAGCCCTAGCATGTATTCAATATGGACGGTGGGTGTTAGCGTCGAACTGGTATAGAGGTGTATGGTATGGAGGAGGACTACTGGGCCTTGGGAGCTGGCTGTGAAGCCTATGCCCAGAGTCGGACACATAAAAAAAATGCGATTTGTTTTTTAATTCTATTATTTTTTTCTTAAAGCTAACAGACTGTTGGCCTTCATGGAGAGATCCCCTAAAATTTTACTCTCCGGGCTGTGTGTGTGTGTGTGTGTGTGTGTGTGTGTGTGTGTGTGTGTGTGTGTGTGATTATTGTAATTTTGTGTCATGGGCGAAGGAAAAGCAGGTCGGGACACACGTGTAAAACTGTCCCGGTCCATGCATGACTTCATCAGGAGAATGTGGGTGGTGGCCAGGCTTGCAAGGTGCTGAAGTGCATTTTTTTTTTAGTTTTCAGATTTTTTTTTTTTTCATTTTCTGTCCTTGGCCCAAAAAGGTTAAGATAAATGCAATTTCTCTGGCACATGCCATAATTTTGTGAAACTTAAAAAAAAAAAAAAAATGAAACCCTTGCGGCTGCTGGTGTCTTGTGGTCCAGCTCTCAGTCCTCGTGCGTCAAGACATGATCATGTATGGATTATTGTACACTTTGCCATTCATGACTTCCATAAATCTTTCCCTATTAATATTAAAATGGGCTTAAGCTATGTTTACAGGAATTGGCAAAATCTGCATACGGGAGCTAAAAGTTAAAAAAAAAAAAAAGCTATTAGTTTACACCTTTTAATAAGTAGTTCCTTTACATGAACTAACCTGAATACAGAGCTAATTAGGCCTAATGAAGAGGTACTACTTTTTATGTTTATGCTAATTGTTGAGTCTGGAACTGAAATACAACCATTTAAACCAGAAAAGCAACATCAAACGCAGATATAGCTGGAAGTATGTAAAACAAGCAGTGCATGTGAAACTTGAACTGTGACAATGATAGGTTACGATTATAAACTTTAAAGTGCGTATATTCATCGCTAACAATCTGCACATTAACCGATATTAGTACGTGTTATCACATGAGTACATACCGTAAACACCCGCTTTATCTGTTCCACATGTGTCTCAACCCCAGACTCAGGGCATATGCAAAAGGGAGACGAGCGTGTAACCAGTGTGCTAGCGTGGAAGACCAAAATATAACCACTGAGTCTCCAAGGAAGGTGAATGTGTAACTAATTAGCTACCTTGGCATGTCAACGTGTAAACACTGAGTTAGCACAGGAAGCAAGCCTACAATCACTGAATTATCATGGGAAACGAATACTGATCAAAGAGCTACTCTCCTGTCCATTTCTTAAGTGGAAAAGTGAACCGGTTCTCTCAAGCTTTCATATGTGCAACTGGTCTGTATTCCCAAGTCTGCCTTTCCCACTGCCTATCATGCATTCCTTGCACAGAACGTGTTGAGACTTCTCTTTGTAAAGAGATCGAATCTGTCTTTATTTTCTGTTCATTTTTTCAGGGACAATTTGGAAACTATTAACCCTGGGTTCATTCTTTTCTTCATGAAAACTGCTTTATCGTGCCGTAATGATACGTGAGGCTATAGTATGTTCATGACATCTCATAATTATATAAACTTGTGGGGAAAAGCTCATCCTCGGGTACAGTAGAGTTTAGTGTCTTTTAACCTTTTAGTTCTATGATGTTCTTTTCATCATCTTCTATCCACCTCAAGATGATTTTACTCAGCTTAGTAAGAGCCTTTTTTTTTTTTTTTTTTTTTTTTTTTTTTGGTGAAGACGAAAGCTATATTTGACTCCTCCAGTTCGAAAACTCTCTTCTAAGCTAAAAACAAAAAAAATCGTCCAAAACTGTAAAGAAGAAAAAAAGCTACCATCACATTCAACATATGACTATCCAGAAGGCGGAGCGCGTCCCGTCACAGGAGTGTAAAACCAAGGGTCTTTTGTGCCCTTCCCGCTCAGTGGGCTTCAGCAAAAATTTTCGTAATATCTCTGAATCGCCCAACCACACACAACTCTTTGGAGACCTGTTGTTTCCTATGCGGTAACTAAAATCTTTGTAACTGTTGTCATTTGTTTCCCAGATTTACCATTTTCTAGTCAGGGAATTAACTCCTTCAATCCGATGATGCATTTTTGGACTTGACACTGAAGACTGGTTCAGCTAAGAAGAAACTATAGGAACTAAAGCGGTTAGAAATATCCTTTATTAGCTCCTTCAGTACAAGATATTTTTCCTAGGCTGAAATGAATCGTCTGCTAGTCGCAAGACCAAAATTTAGAAGTAAGGTTTTGGGCCGAAAGGGTTAAACACCGTCCTTGCATATAATGAAGACAGCGGAAGTCAAAACATCCGAGACGTGCGTTAGTCAAGGCTACTGTTTTGCTTCCAAGTTTTAAATACTGTTGAGATAAACCTGGGGCGATAACTGATTCCCTAACTACACCCATTTCATTATATTCGATTTAAGTGCATCATTGGTTCCCTTGGCATTCATAGTCTCTTAGTAAATTTTTCTTCACTGCAGGCAGTCCCCGCTGCAAGTCAGGGATGTGCTCCAAATATCAACATTTTTCTTGTACAGTAGCTGGGACTCTTAAATTAGGGAAAGCTAACAAATCTCTTTAGTTGGTACAGGGATAATAGGTAATTCATTTGCAATTTACCGTGGACTTAATAGACAAAACGTACATGGAAAATGCGACTTATAATGTGGATTTTGAATTTAATTCAGAAGATGAGGATCTCGAATAAAAAAAAATCCGTGTGTAAGTTTTTATTGTAAGCGAGAGCAAAGGGTGAGTGGCAGGGTGTGGAGGGGGGTATTGTGTTCCCTGTCACCCTGTTGTGTCGCTGGCCGGAAAGGGGGAAGAGGGGGAGTGGGGAGAGGGGATGAGGAGAAAGGGAAGGGTCAGGACGGAAGGGCAGGCGAGCGGAGAGGGGAGAGGAGAAAGTTGGTGACAGGTTGAGGAAGAAGAGGAGATGAGAAAAAAAGAGAAGAAATGAAAATGGGGAGAGTTGGGGAAACAAGAGCGAGAGGGAAAATGACTGGGAGACAGGAAAGGAGAAGGGAAAGGGAAGAAGAAAGGAAAGGAGAGGAAGAGAACAGGTAGGATGGCTGAAAAGACAGGATGGAAGAACAAAGAAAAGGGGAGAGGGAGGGAATGAAGAGGGAGCAGAGAGAAACTGAGGGACCTAAGAAAGAACAGCGAGTGGAGCAGAAGGGGAGAAGGAAGGTAGGGATATACACGGAGAGGGAAAGTAAAAGAGAGGAGGGTAAGGAAGAAGGAGAGTGGGAGAGAAGGACGGAGGGAAAAGAGAAGGTAAGAGGGAGGAGGAGGGCAAGGGTGAAGGGGAGAGGTAGAAAGGAGGAGAAGAAGAGGAAAGGAGGGAAAGAAGACGTGGAGAGGAAGTGGCGAGAAGGAATGAGGAAAGTGGTAAAGGACAGGGTGAGGAAGAGAAACGGAC
>NC_136991.1:27332591-27460091 GCF_032717465.1 Coenobita brevimanus | reverse complement strand
CATTCTGCTTCACATATGCATTCCCTTTTTTCCCTCTTTCCTTCATGTGGTGTCACCAATATAACCACGCGGCCGTACTGCCAGGTAATACAAGTCACTCAACTCCCTCCGTATTCCCCGAAAGGAGGATGGTGGACTACAAAAGGAGAACTTCAGAGAGCAGTCCACCGGGTTCACGTTTCAGACGAACCTGCGGCTAGAACAACAACTACAGCAACAATAACAACAAAACAACAAAAACTACAAGCAGCCCAGCAATAATAACAACTGCTGCTGCTGCTACTACTACTACTACTTATACTACTACTACTATTACTAATACTGCTGCTGTTGCCACTGCTACTACTACTATTACTACTACTACTACCATTACTACGGCTAATACTACTGCCGCTGCCACTACGACAACTACTACTACTACTGCTACTACTACTACCACTTCCTGACACTTCTTATTACTCTACTGTACACTGACTGACAAGCCTAATGGCGTTCTGTAACCGAGAAAGCCATTTACAACGCTAGAGGGGGGAGGGGAGAACCATGTAGCCAGTTTACGGGGTGAAGTGCTGCTTGCAATGGTGCAGCTGTTAACTGGGTGGAGATGCAAATGTGGTGTTCGCCCAGAAGCCAAACTTCCACGGTATTCCTCGCGCCTCGTTGTGGCAAGGAGCTATCAGCCACAAGGGAACATCGGTTCACTGCATGGGACTACAATGCAGAGGCGGTTGTTTGCCTGCGATTGATGAGTCTGCTCGACCAGACGGATTGCAGGCTGATCAACAACAACAACAACAACTACTACTACTACTACTACTACTACTACTATTACTACTACTACTACTACTACTACAACTACTACAACTATTACTATTACTACTACTACAAGTACTACTACTATTACTACTACTACTAGTGTTACTATTTATATGGTTATTCATTTCAATTGTTTTTTCTAGTGCTTCGGTTCCATAAAATTTCTTCCAGGTAGCTTAGTCTCAGATGGCTTGGCTTCTGGCCTTCTTTGTAGCTAATGGGGCAGATCTGAACGGAAGGAAAAGGCCTCTTCTTGATATTTCTCTATTTTCACAGTTGGATTAGGTACTAAGGCCGTATGGTTTGTGCGATCCCTCTCTCTCTCTCTCTCTCTCTCTCTCTCTCTCTCTCTCTCTCTCTCTCTTTGCACTATGTCACTGCCTCTCTCTTGCCAATGTTGTGTGATTGATGGGGGTGGCAGAGAAAGAGAGGAAGGGGACGGAGAGAGAGAGAGAGAGAGAGAGAGAGAGAGAGAGAGAGAGAGAGAGAGAGAGAGAGAGAGAGAGAGAGAGAGAGAGAGAGAGAGAGAGAGAGAGAGAGAGAGAGAGAGATTGTGACGTATTGTGCATATATGTGGGGAAGGATTTTAGCAGTGAAAGTGAGTGAGCATTAAAGGACTGTGAAATAACAAGTGAAAATGAGATGGTGATGAATGAGCGATGGTAAACACCAAGATACTGTTGATGAAAGTGACAATGATGAACCTGGTGAATGAATATGGAAATAGGAGTAGCAGCGAATATGATTTTCTCTCTCTCTCTCTCTCTCTCTTAAGAAAAAACTAAGATGCTGTGAGGATGAATGTTCACTTGGAATAGACTACAGTGAGCCTAAAAGTAAATTCTGGTTGTATGGCTTGCTGATGACTACAAATACTATAGGAAATTATAACCGATTCAAGGTAATGGTACTGTCTTTATGAGTCAGTGTGAATGATAATGGGTGACTTTGAGAATGGTACATAATCAGTAAAACTGAAATAACTAGAAAGCACTCAGAAAACACATACCTCCGCCAATGCCACTTCCATTAAAAAGGATCCTGATCCGGATCCACCCCCAAATTTAATAAATTCTTCCTTGGCCCATAGCCCACCCTTCCATAAAATTTCATTGAAATTCATTAAGAGCTTTTGGAGATATTGTACGCGATACTCCGGATCCGAATCCGCCCATATTTTTAATCACTTCTTCCTTGGCCCATGGCCCACCCTTCCATAAAATTTCATTGAAATTCATTTAGAACTTTGGGAGTTATCGACTGGACAAACAGAGACAAACAGACAAACACAGGTGATTATATAACCTTCTCCAACTTCGTTGGCGGAGGTAATAATATATATAGCGATTCTAAGAGAGTGAAAATGAGTGACAACTTGCAGTGAATAGAGAGTGTGACACCAAATATTTGACCCTGACCCCGTGACCTTACTCCTCGACTGAGTGCTTTTGAATGCGACTTCTTCCATCTTTGCCTGACCCTCAGCACTTTCATTAAGCTTGGTCTTATATCGGATCATAACTGTTTATATTGCCCCCTCCCTGTGACCTTTACCATTGGCACTGTTCTGAATTGAATCACTTCATATTTGGCTGATATTAAATTCTTCCTCCAGTTTGGTTCAAATCGTATCAAACCACCTAGAGCTAAAGGTCGGAATTTCTGACCTTGCACTATGACCTTAACCTTTGACCAAGTGCTATTGAAACTGAATCACTTCACTCCCTTCTGAACCTGAACTTTTCCACCAAATTTGACCTCATTCGAATCAAACTTTGGTTGACTTTGCTATCACCTATGACCTTTTTTTCGCCCAAATCGTCACTGTCCTCTCTTGCGGTACTCAAGTCGTTATTCCATATTTGTTGCAGTCCCATATAAATTTCTTTTTCCCATAATGTTGCTAAGAAAGAGACACGGTAACAGAAGGAGAGACAGAAACAAACCAACCAGACCAAATACATAACCTTTGGTACCCGTGCGGCTGTAATAATGAAGAAAAGTATGTAAGGGGAGGTGATGTGTCGTGGAAGGAGGGTCGTCGCTGAATATGGCTAGAAATTCCTGGAAGTAAGTTTGTTGGAGCCACCCCTCATCGGATGCGGCGTCAGGAAAGAGATAAATTGATAAGTAAATATTGATAGTGATAATGAACTGGAATGAGCGAAGCCGAGTGATAAAGAAGTAGAGTATCAGACATATTACTACTGTTATTAAGGTGTGACTAAATGATGATAAGATAAACATTTGTCACGATGGCCTGCATGGTGAGGGAAAATCATTATTGTTGGGAAGTTTTAAGACAGTCTCCTATTCATGTGCCTTTTTCCCTCCAATTCGGGATCCTTCTCACTCAAATAATTGATGATGGAAGTACGGTTGGGGTGATGATGATGATGATGATGATGATGATGTGACACTGTGAGAGACAGGGAGGTGAATAAAGCTGAACTGAAGCGCCTCAAGGGAGTAAAAGTGAAAACTTGAGAGTGAGAGTGAACATATGGCTGAGCTGTGGATACAGAACTGCGAGTGGATGAATAATTAAATAAATAATAAAGATAGATAAATAGACAGTGCAGACAGCTAGAAGAATGGATAGACAGACAGAGACAAAAAGGGCAGACAGACAGACAGACAGACAGACACACACACACACACACACACACACACACACACACACACATTTTATATATATATATATATATATATATATATATATATATATATATATATATATATATATATATATATAGATAGATATATATATAGAGAGAGAGAGAGAGAGAGAGAGAGAGAGAGAGAGAGAGAGAGAGAGAGAGAGAGAGAGAGAGAGAGACTGGTGAATAAGAAAGTAAGTCACTGAACTGGTGAGTGAGTGAATGATAGAACATGTGAGAGGATGGGTGAATGTGTAATTGAACTGATAAGAGTGTGATTGAATGAGTTAATAAACTGAAATGAATTAGTAACTGACCAAGTGACGGGAAGGGTGAGTGTGAGAAGGAGTGATTGAGCTGGTGAGTGAGTGAGTGAGTGAATGACAGATCTTGTGAGAGAGTGGGTGAATTAGTGAATGAATTCATAAGGGAGTGATTGAATGAGTTAGTAACTGAAATGAATAAGTAACTGACTAAATGACGGGAATGGTGAGCTGGTGAGTGAGTGAGCGAGAGTAAGTGAATGAATGAGTAGGCGAGTAAATGAATGGGCGAATAGAATCGTGAATGAAAGAATTAATGAATAAGTAAGAGAGCTGCTAAAGGGGTGAATGAACGAATGACTCCGCGTGGCTGGATTGGTAGTGAGTGAATGGATGAGTGACTGACTTTGTGAGTGAAGAAATTTGTGAATGACCGAATTTATGAATGAATGTATGAATGAATGAACTGATTGGTGAGTGAACGAGCGAGAGGTAATATGAAAGATAATAAGAAGGTAGGTCAGTAACATGTGAGTGGCTGAGCGGGTGTTTGAATGAGTATCTGCCTTAGCAAAAAAAGAAGAAAAAGTAAAAAAAAAAAAAAAGAGGAAAAAAGAAAATAAAAGCCTGGTGTTAACTACAATAACATGGAGAAAAACGTCATTTTTGTAATTGATGGATTCTAATTCCTTCAGTCCATCTCAACCACTTCACTTCAGGACACTGACTGGCTTTGTTCCTGTGTTGTTTCCATGACCGGACGATTTTGCTCACCTCGGTAGACCTTCGTAGTGAAGGGGTTAATGAAGGCCGTACTATCTAACTTCTCGAGTTCTAAAGGTGTCTCCTAAGCTAATTAAAACAGTATAAAAATGTCAAAAGACAGGTATACGCAATAAAGGTGCCAAGTTGACTAAAAAAAGGCCAGAGGTAGCCAGAAGGGAATATTAAATGAGTCATCGTAGTCAAGGAGCTGAGTGTGTGAGTGACTACCAGACGATTATCTGACTAACATCTCGTGAACTGGCTCAATGGTTAACTGGTTACCCCACTCTTCGAGGAACTACAATGGTTGAAAGTATCTCAGAAGGGTATTTTTGACTATCGTATAGCGATATTTAACATAGTGAGAGATTTCCTAACTGGCTTTTTCCACTTCCTAGTGTTAGGAACATTTATGAAATAAACATAAGGCAACAAAACCTTTATGAACCAAGAACCAATACTAGTTATGGTTCAAGAGCTGTACTAGTCAGGAATCCTAAATTATTCAATGCCTCACTCTCATGTATAAAGAAGGCAAACAGTCTGTTTACTTTTATGAAAAGCATTGCGAGTTACCTACTACGTCATAATATACCTGTAAAACGATTGCTTCTAAGAAAAACATGATATCCACTCAGCCATGCTTTACTGGCGTAATGATTCACCATATTATACTAGACTACTGTGTACTCGTGCATTTTGTATGTAGCTATATATTGCACCTATGAGGTTAAATATTGATTTTAGCTTATACTGGCAAGGAAATGTTGTGGTAATCCATTTTCTTTTAACATTTCATGATTCTTAATATTAGGTAAATGTCTGATTGCATTGCATTTTTGTACTTTGTCGTAAGTCATTGTAAAAATGTACCGGAAATAAAATTTTGGTTTAACATGGTTTGATTTGGTGGATTGCAAGGCTTACTGACTTGTTGATACAATGAGTTCCTTATTGGTTGTCTGACTGACTGATTGACTATCTTGCTAACAATTGATAAATATACTGACTGATTGAATGAATGACTAGCTAAATGATTAAATGAATGACTATATGACTGACTACCCAAATGACTAACCTATCTATCCACGATTGACTTACTGACTGCGTGAATAATAATAATAATAATAATAATAATAATGATAATAATAATAAAAACTTCATTTCCGGATGACTCATTGATTGGTTGAATGAAAAAAAAAATCTTCATCCCCATCTGACCACCTGACTAGCTGACTAACTGAGTGATCCACCAACACTAACCCCTTTTGTTCCTCCCATAACTGATGACTGTTAGACTTATTAAACCCTTTATCCCCGCCTGAGTGACTGACTAACCAATCCTTTCATTCCACGGGTGACTGACTATGCTACTGAATGACTGACTAAACTCTCTTATTCCCACCGGCTTGACTGATAACTGAATGAACTATAACTGACAACATAATCCTACTACCTGACTCCCTGACTAACTAGCTTACTATCTAAATGACTAACCGACTGACTAACTTCATTATTTCCAAAGAAATGGTTGAATGCCAAGTGGATTGACGACTCAGACTAACCCTTTTATTCCTCGACTGAGCAAATCATATAACTGACTGACTAACAGACTGACAAACTGACTAACGGACTAACAAATTAACTGACTAACGGACTAACAAATTAACTGACTAACAAATCAACTGACTAACGGAAAAACAAATTAACTGACTAACGGACTAACAAATTAACTGACTAACGGACTAACAAATTAACTGACTAACGGACTAACAAATTAACTGACTAACGGACTAACAAATTAACTGACTAACGGACTAACAAAGTAACTGACTAACGGACTAACAAATTAACTGACTAACGGACTAACAAATTAACTGACTAACTGACTAACAAATCAACTGACTAACGGACTAACAAATCAACTGACTAACGGACTAACAAATCAACTGACTAACGGAATAACAAATTAACTGACTAACGGAATAAAAAATTAACTAACTAACGGACTAACAAATCAACTGACTAAAGGACTAACAAATCAACTGACTAACGGACTGAAAATCAACTGACTAACGGACTAACAAACTAACTGACGGACTAACAACTAACTAACGGACTAACCAACATACCAGCAAACAGGCTAACAAACCAACCATCTAACAGGCTAACAAACTAACTGACTAATAACTGCTAATCAAACTAACCCTCCGACTACCTAACCCCTTACCTAAACCCCGCCCAGCTGACTGACTGACTGACTGATCGGGTGACTGGCTGACAGGCCGACTGAGCGGGTTTTCGACTGATTGATGGCGGACACAAATTGCTTTTATATGGACTCGCAATCTATATGGAGGGTGAGGAGGGGTGAGGAGAGAGGAGGGGTGAGCGGAGGTGGGGGAGCAAGAGAGAGAGAGAGAGAGAGAGGGAGGTGGGAAATGTGGACGGCGGGGGGGAAGGAAATGAAGGGATTTAATGGAGGTCGGATTACGCGAAACGAGGAGACAAGGGGGAAAAAAAAAAAGAGGAAAGAACAGAGAAGGTGAAAATAGGAAGAAAAGAGAAGGAGGAAGAGAAGGAAAAAAAGGAAGAGAAGTGAGAATGAGGGGATATAATGGAGAGAAAGAGGATGAACAGAAGTAAGAAATATTAGAAGAAAGAAAGATACGACAGAAGGGGAAAGAGAAAAAAGGTAAAGAGAAAAAAGGGGAATTGGAGTTATGGAAGGGAGAAGAAGAAAGGAAGGAGGAAAGAAACATTGGGAGTAGAAAGGAGCACAAAGTAAAGGGTTCAGCAAGAGACCCGTTGGTTCTTTCGGGGCTGTTTTTCTACAGAGAAGTTATAAGTGACAAATTTATTTTAAGATTTCAAGACAAGGATTGATATCAAAGATTCCCCCTTGGCTCCCCCGTCCGTCCACCAAACTCTCTTGGCGAAACGGCAAGGAATAGTGAGACTAACCACAATGCAACAAAGAAAAGCTGTCACTGAACTATCACTGTAAAAAGAGAACGTAAATTATAATCTACACTATCATAACATGAAAAGGAAAGCAACATTATGTGGACAGTATAAAAACATCGATTTCGTTCTGCGGCTGTGTTCTACAGGCAATGAATTGTAAAAATCACTGGATATCAGAAATGTTTCATGAAGAGAGAACATATTTAGCTGGGGATTAGAACACAAGTAGTTATCCAGTAATTATCAATGTATCACAGCTGACTACTTTGTAGTGTAATTTGTTCCGTGTATTCACAGATCTATTGATGAAACGCTTAGCTTCATGTGGCTAAACACGTTTGTTAAGAATATTACCGAGTATGACCATTACCTCTAATATAATTAGATCAATCTACTGTGAAACATTTTTCGACAACCATAATTATCATGTCCTTTGTTTCTTCCGCATACATTAATTAAATCTTCTTGTCATCTGCATTTAGGGTAGGTGAACAAATTCAGCACTTCTAAGCACTATATGGAACATCAGTTTAGCTAGCTTTTTGACGGTCTTTGCTGTACTCTAGCAAGTTCTCTATATCCCATTTTATAAAAAGGTGACCAGAACTGACGTAATATTTTAAGTGTGAGCATACTACTTAATAATACAAGGTGAGGATGAAAGTTTCGTATTTATATGCTAATGCACTACTTATGAAACCAATTAATTTTTTAGTTTTATCAGCATCCGTAAACTGTTTGCTTGGTTATAGATTATTTGCTATTATAATTAGTCTTTTTTAAGGTTTATATTATCAAGTTTAATACTGTTCGTGGTGTAAATGACTTTTTTGTTCCAACTGTCAATGATTAGCTCTTCGTATTTACTAATATTGAAATCCAGCTGCCATATTTGGACACAATAGAACAGTCACTCGAGATTACTGAGTCACTCTTCTCTGTGCAGATATGTCTGCTCTATCACCAGTTTTAAGATCATCAGGATATAGATATATTACAAAATAAACCTTTGTCAGTGTCATTTATATATATATATATATATATATATATATATATATATATATATATATATATATATATATATATATATATATATATATATATATATATATATATATATATATATATATATATATATATATATATATATATATATATATATATATATATATATATATATACTTGTAAGACAAGACAGCTCCTTCAGAAAACTGTTTTGTGAATCTCAGATAAGGATGTTCATTTCCGAGTGTTTGACAAACTTGTACCTGATAATAGTTTCTAACAAATTGCAAACCACACATGTTAAGCTTAATTTAATGGAAATATTTTGGCTGCAATTTGTTGTCCCTCTTTAACTAATGAGGTTACATTTGGTAGCTTCCTCTCTTGAGGAACCGTACTGACCTCTTTGTTGAAGAGCTCAACTAAACGGTTTGACATTTCTATCTTTACTTCCTTTAATATCGGCTATTTTAATATGAGTTAAACGGTTTGATATTTCTATTTTTACTTCCTTTAATATGAGGTATTTTAACTGGCCACAGCACAGTAATTTATTCATTTGAGTTTACTGGCTGCAAATCGTGCAGTAGCCTTAAGAAGTGGTGGCAGATTTTCATATTGCTTTGGGGATTCTGCACTGCAATATATTCAATGAAAACTTCTTGATTATGAGGTAAAAATTCAGTGCCTTCATCACGTCACATCAAATTAAATATATAGTATATCAAGCTAAGAGTTATGTAAAATGAATAACATGAGGCAGTGGTATATTAAAAGTTAGTACTTAGAAAAGTTATCCAATCTGAATGAATGTGTAATGTACTATTCTGAGCTCCAGGGGCAGTATGACCCCGTGTTCCCGATGTATTTGCGTCCCAGGATTTCAAATACAGATGTTCTATTTCTGAAGACCAGTTAAGGAAAATTCTTGTGATTATAGTAGGCAACTTTATTTCAAATGCTATGATGGTGATATAGCAACAATAAACATGCCGCAACAATCATATTATTCTTAGTGAGGATACCCTACACGAGGTATGGTATCCTGCCTGCCTTTTATTCCTTGTCTTTCCCTCACTTATAGTAATTATAATTAACTACTTTATTCCCCACTGATGCAAAATTATTTTCAGTTGTAAGGAGGTATGACAGATTTAACCATTCTCTCTTTCATTAGGTAATAAAGAGGACCAAAGCATGAGTTTATAAACTCTTGCAATGCAAAAGCATATACTTTTGTTCTATCTTTTAATCTGTGATATCTTTCTTTGAAAATGAACTGCAATGTCCTGCGTAACTGAAAATGCTGACGTGAATGTTTAGAACACAGTCATTTGTTTAATAGTTTATTCACTGAGGACACTAGGCTATGACACATGTTAGCATTCTCCAAGGAACTCCGACTCTCGGCAAATTTTCAAAGTTCTTTGTTTATATTTCATTCACTGGCAGTCCTCTGGCTTATACTGACTCTTCCAGATATTTTTCTCAATGGCCAAGTGCAACGTTACTACTGCATGTCTTTGAGTAAAACTCGTCTCCATTCGTGCTTGTTGATCGAACCATTTAAAACAGCTAAATAACTTATACGAATATATATATATATATATATATATATATATATATATATGAAATACATAACTATAAATAAATGAATAAATATATAAATAATTATATATGTATAGTATATACTGCATAAATACGATGTGTATATATATATATATATATATATATATATATATATATATATATATATATATATGAAATACATAACTATAAATAAATGAATAAATATATAAGTAATTATACATGTATAGTATATACTGCATAAATAAGATGTGTATATATATATATATATATATATATATATATATATATATATATATATATATATATATATATATATATTCCCGACGAATAGCATCATATTTTTTTTGTCACGTTTATTCTTTGTGATTTCATAATACATGTGTGCCAGTCTTTCCCTAACGGGGATTGATTATGTTTTTTGCAGGCCGTCTGTTGCACATTAAAACACGTAACTATACTGTACTGCTTTGCTGCGATTTTCCGTGAATAGTTTCCATGCGTCATTGATATCTAATTCTTGAACAACACGATTCCAGTTACAGATATTTACGATTGCCTTAGTTATTGAAAATCAGAATGGAGGAGAGAAGAGAGGGTGGAGGTGGGAAATGAAAAAAAGAGAAAAATAAGAAAGGAGAGTAGTAGGAAGAGAATAGTGGATGAGAAGAAAAAAACAGTTGGAGGAAAGGAAAATCGAGAAGGCAGGGAAAGAAGAATGAAAAAAAAAAAAAGATGAAAGAAGGGAAAAGATGTAGAAGCAAGGAAGAATGGAAAAAAATAAGGGGGACAGAGGAAGATGACAATGATGTGAAAATGAGGGGGAAGAAGAGGACGAGAAGAAGGGTAAGAGAGGGTAACTGTGAGATATGGAAGGGAAAGGAGAAAGGAGGGAAAGAGGAAGAGAGTTGGAGGAATGGAGGAAGAGCTGGAAGGATTAAAGAGGATCTGAAAACATGAAAGGTGGAAAATGGAGGAGTGAGGGTGGAGGGAGAGGGAAAAAGGAAAAGGAAGAGAGGGGGGAAAAGAGAATGTAGTAAAGGAAAGAAAGAACGAAGAAAGGAGAAAGAAAGGAAGGAAGGAAGAAAGGAAGGAAAGAAGGAAGAGAGAGAGAGAGAGAGAGAGAGAGAGAGAGAGAGAGAGAGAGAGAGAGAGAGAGAGAGAGAGAGAGAGAGAGAGAGAGAGAGAGTAGCTAGGTGCTCCAACCGAAGGCGGCCCACATAGGATTAGAATCCAGTGGTTGGTTGAGGTTCACTGCACACATAATGCCACTCAAGGACCAGCGGCAGGTAAATCTCTGGACTGAGTAGATTTGCCTCGGGCCTCTACATTCCTAATGGGGTAATTTAAATTGGATTATTATTTGGTGAACAGATGGATGAAAATTAGCTGAGAAATAAGTTATAAAATTGTAAGACTAGTTTCTCGGAGTTTACGTAGTGACGGTCCAGCATTCGAGTTGGTAACAAGAAAGGTTAAGTCAAGCTAAAATAAATGGAGTGTAGGTGAACAGGGCTAACGTTGCAGAAATTGATGAAGTGCGAGTCAGGCAGTGGTCCAAGACGCTGCACCGAGTCATTTGGAAAGTAGCCAGTGGGGGGGGGGGGTATTCAGACATAAAATTATCCATCCTTCCACATTCATCATTAGGTTCACCAATACCTTGATATCACAGCACCGTGACTTGATGCCATCGAAGCGTATTACATTTGGAAAAGTATTTGGGGGGATATATACAAAGTGTCGGTTCTACCTAGATCTCCTCCAGTGCTGATTGAGAGGAACATGTGCGCCTATATGTGGTGTTCTCTTTCTCTTTAAGCATGGATAGGGAAAGAATATATGAGTCTTTATATGGTGCTGCTTCCCTTCTTAGATATGGATAGGAAGGGAACATGGGTTTATGTAAGGTGTTGCCTCATTATCTGTGCATGTTAAGGTCGGTCCAACACTGCTATATCTCCCCTACAAAGATAACTCCAGATGCGAGTACGATTTTTTCAATTTCCCTTGTGTTTCCCATTGTTCTGGTCAGTGAACTGTATTAGTTTAAGCTGCATAGTCAAATGACGTCTTCGTAACATCTCTTCGTTATCGATTTTTTTTTCCATATCGGTGCATTTCACCTCTAAAATTACAAAAACTCCGATATCCATTTTTTTTCACTACCCATGTCTTGGATCAGGATTCACATAAGCTTAGTATGTCTTTCTAGTAATTTATTTTGCATTTTATCCAGTCTTGGGGAAAATCTTTAGATCTAAAATTATTCATCTTTCCACATGCATCACCAGATCTTTTGTTTTTCCATTGCTCTAGTCTGGAGGCCCTATTCCTGACTGTTAAGGAACCTCCCCCGTACCTTCTCCTTGCTCTTTAATATTTATATGTCACTCGTTGAGAATTCTCCCATATTTATGCAATGTATGATGGTAATATAAAGGCACAATAACATACAAACAATCAATAAGGTATACTATGCAAAATAAATCGTTAAAGAAAACGTGCTAGAAGCTTCCTACGTAGAACAAGTTGCGATCTTTTGAGTCACAGTCTCGTGAGTTTAGTAGGTCATTCTAGCGCACACACACACACACACACACACACACACACACACACACACACACACACACACACACACACACACACACACACACACACACACACACACACACACACACACACACACACACACACACACACACACACACACACACACACACACACACACACACACACACACACACACACACACACACACACACACACACACACACACACACACACACACACACACACACACACACACACACACACACACACACACACACACACACACACACACACACACACACACACACACACACACACACACACACACACACACACACACACACACACACACACACACACACACACACACACACACACACACACACACACACACACACACACACACACACACACACACACACACACACACACACACACACACACACACACACACACACACACACACAGAAAACAGACCAAGACTGAAACAAACAGAAAGAAAGATTGACAAATCGAGAAATGAAGGACATCAGACACAGGGACAACCGGAGACATATCAAGAGACAGAGGTATAAGAAACTCTGCACTAATGAGAGCCATAAGCAACAACATAGGAACAAACACAGAGCCAGAGACAGACTAAGAGAAACAGACAGGGCCGTAAGGGGACTAACAGGAACACAGGGACAAGCATGGAAGTAAACAGTATACAGTCATCATCACGGGGGGCACGCAGGACCCACCTGGCTAAACGTTGTCACCACTTTTTTTTTATGTCAAACTCTAAAATGGAAGTATGACGCAGTATTCCCAGTCCTTCACGTACACCTCTCCAGCAATTACGGGCACTTGAACACCTTGACGACTGATATGAAAATGAGCAGGTCTTTCAAAATGGCTGGTGTGTCTGATTGTACAGTGATGCAACTTGAATTCATAAAACTGGTTTGTGGTGCACTAATGTGTGGTGCAGTAAACGGCATATACACAAGGTTTTTTTTTTTAGATTCTCTGATGATATATTTCAAAATACATGGTGCTTGCAGTGTTCCGAAAATTTTGATGAGAATGGACACAACTTTTTCCTCTGAAGCAGTCTTCCCCAGTCTACCTTTCCTTTTGCCTTCCACCTTTAGTCCATCAAACGCTGTGTTTAAGAATCTCTTGACTTGAAATTGACTGTTGGTTTTTATCATTGTTCGACTTAATTTAGAAAGGACAAGTTTTGCAGGTTTTTGGCCTTTGATTCCTTCTGTTTTCCATTAAAAAAAAAAAAATGGATGCAAAAGGTCAGAATGCAACAGATAGACAAACAGAGCCAACCAGAGAAGTATGGTAGATAAGCAGAGACAAAACAACAGAGACAAACTAAATACAAAAACAGACTACTAGAAAGACCTAAGCAGAGACAAAAAAGAGCAGACAGACATATAGACAATCCTACAATGGTAGAGACTATGAGACGGAAAGACGTAGCAAACAGAAAGAAATGAAGAGATAAAGGCAGAAGAAGACAGAGACAGACAGAAAGAAAAAAGGGACAAAAAGACAAAGACAAAGACAGAGTCTAGCATAGAAAAAGAGAAACAGAAAGACAAAAAAAGAAAAAGAAGAAAAAAATCCGAATCCAGGAGAAACTGAAAGACGTAGTAAAAAGAAAGATAGGGATGAAGAGACAAAGAAAGAAGAATATAGAGTCGGACGGAAAGAAGGGAAAAAGAGACAGATAAAGAGAAAGGCAGAGGCAGACATAGAGAACGAGAAATAGAAAGACAGAAAGACCAACACAGACTTTGCAAACAAAAACAAATAAAAACAAACTCAAACAGAGAGACATTATGACAGACCAGCAGAGCCTGAGATAGACAGCAAGACAGTGTCAAACAGAGAGACAGAGCGAGAGGCCTCATTATAACTCGGTGACACTGAAGCCCAACACTGCAATAGCTCACCGGGCAAAGTTAGGTTAGCGGGGGAGGGACTTGCACGGGGAGGGGGGAGAAGACTGATAGGTTGGCAAGGGGGGGATGGTACGCAAATAGGTTGGTGGATGGATTATTAGAATGATTACTGGATAAACGGATAGTTAGATGGATGACTGAAATGATTTGTGGATTTTTTTTTTTCTTTTTTAAGATGAATAAGTTAGAATGTGGATTGTTGGGTGGTTGGAAGGATGGGTCGTTCCCTTCTTTACTGGATGGATGAATGGTTGGGTGGATAACGGAAGTGGTATTTGGATTGTCGTTGTTGTTGCTGTAGCTCCTGGTACATCTGGACGTGAACCCGATAGATTACAGGCAGACGTTGTCCTTCAATTTAACCATCATCCAGTCTGGAAACAGAGACCTGCGAGACGCCTGTATAATATTTATTACCCGGTTATTTCGGTACCACCACGTGAAGGTGCTCCTCTTCAGCCGGATACACAGATGAATTGTTGGATGAATGGATGAATCAGTGAATGGATGGATGAATGGATGCGTGACTGACTAGGATGGTGGACAATAGGATGGATAATTTGAATATTTGCTGGATGGATGAATCGATGACTGAAATATTAATTGGATAGCTGGTTGGATAGTTGGTTGATTGGATGACTAACAAGATGGGAAAATGTTGGGGAGATCACCACCGCTGCGGCGAGGTGACTGGATTGATAAGAGGCTGAAATGATGGATAGATGTTTGGATGATTAAAAGGATGGATGATCACATTAAATATTAAATGAGCCATTGTACAGGTGGAAAGATGTATGAGTTAATGGATAGGAAAGAAAGTGGGCAAGTAGGTGACTGCCTGGATGAAGGAGGATTAGAATGACTTGGGGATAAGAGGTTAAAGAGGGATCTGCAGATCGAGGGGGATTAGATTAGCAGATTAGGATGGGGAGGTAGATGATGATAGGACGTTACTGGATGACTTGTTGGGTGGCAAGAATAATTATGAATGGCAAATTGGATAGATAAGTGGCCAGAAAGGTGACAAGACGACAAGTTGTTTTAAACCGAGGTAGTAAGTGTCCATACTAAGGTGTGAATCGTGTCTGGGAAAACGAAACGCCACGCCTTCGAATCTAATTACTGTTGATGATTTTTGCTAGGCAAAGATGTTGCTCTGAGTCACCATATTCCACCGTAGCTGCTTTGGTTGAGTTTTTTTTTCTTTTGCTTTCTACAGAAATTAAACAGGTTACGACCTGCGACCAGCACAAAATCTCTGATTCGTGTGCTTCGTATATGGCGACAGCTGTACCAAATATCACCAGACGAAATCGATCACATAATTTCTCATGAAATCGATATTTCTTAACCAATATTCATTGTTAATGTGGTAAATGTTCTGTTTTTAAGGTTACCTGATTAAATGAACTACTCTAAAAGAATCCCAGCTTCACTAAGTTCAACGTTATAAAAAATATAAGGATACATTTGGCATTTCTGAAAAAAAAAAGTGACTTTTGAGGTTTACTGCACAAAGTAAAAAAAATTTTCAGGGGAATTTCAGAATGGCATAATTCATATCTTTTAGTTCAATATTTCGACAAAATTGCATGATTATTTTATTTTCCGACCCAACCGCTAAGGTGGGTAGCAAAATCTGAATGCGTAAGTGTTCTTGTTTGGTCCCTTCGCTCGTTCGCTAGAATAACTAAAATAATTAATGAATAACTGGATGGAGGACAGATTTGCGATTACCTAAAAGTTGTCGAACGGATGGTTGAGTGAATTAGTAGATATGTGAACGAATGTTTATAATGAGCAATGGATAGCTGGATGGATGAACAGAAGGGTGCCTGGACTGATGGCTGGCATGGTTACTGGAGAGACGATTGGTGATGTCTGATTAAGATTTCAAAATATGTAGCGGGGTCAATTAATAATATAACGTGGCCACATAATTTGGCTTGTTAAATTACGATACAGTGCACATGTGTATACATAAGGAATTAAACAAACACAACAAAATATAGTACCCAGGCAGTCGTGATGGTGTGGGATGTTGGTCACTATGTGTTTCTCATGACGTAGGAGCCTGTCAATCAATGGCTGCAGAAATAGGTTTCAGAGCTAACTCTGGAGAAGATCCTCTTGAATTCTTTCTCAAGGACGAGTTGCTTGGTTCACTTGCCACCGGGTGGCGGTTTGCCTGCAGCAACGGGAGCTAGTGGGGGAGTGCTGGGGACCTCGGTGACTTCCAATACCGACAATGCTGGGAGGCGCAGGTAAGCCCAGGGGTATTTGACTCGTCGTTCTTGAAGGTACCGTGCTCAATGGTCCTCCTGGTGGTAGGGTTTTGAAAGTGTTGCAAACTGATTGAGGCTGAACTTGACAGGAAGGAGAGAAGTGCAGGAAGAAGCAGTTCATATAAAAATGGGTAGGAAGGTTGCAAGAGGATGAAAAAAAATAAAAGACTGAATATAAGAGAGAAGTGGAGGTGCGATTGGCTAAATACGATTTGGAGCAGATGGGGTAGGTGTAAGGTGTGTGCAAGGTATTCAAAGAAGAAATCTGTGCAGAACGTGAAGTGGTGTGGGGGGTGAAGACAAGATGAAATGGGGTGCAAGGAACAGCATGGTAGAATAAAGAGGTGAGACAAGCTGTGGCGCAAAAGAAGACTGCATATAGTGAATAAATGGGACGCAGAGGCAAGGAGGAAGTTTAGAGACGGAATAAAGAGTTATATGTCGAGAAGAAGAAAGAGGTGAAAGGATTAGTAAGAGTGAGTAAGAAGGGAGTGGATGAGGAGGTTGGAGGGAATATGAGTGTAAAGTGGATGGAATATAAGATATTGTTGTGGAAGGAGGGAAAGAGAGTTAGACCGGGTAACAAAGGAGGAGGCAGGGGAGTGAGAGGTAAAAATGGCTGATTGTTAGCGGAGAAGGGAGAAAAGGTGAGTAGATGAAGAGAACACTTTACAGAATTTTAAACACAGAGAATGAAAGTAAAGCGAGTATAAGTGGCTGGGGAATGGCTGCGAGAAAGAGGGAGAGGAGAAGGGAGACAGTGGATGCAATAAGAAAGTCAAAATGGGGAAAGCCCCATAAACTGATGGTGTTGTGAACTGCTGAAGCACGGGGGAGAGATAGTAGTAGAATGGATGTGGAAAATGTGCAGATTGGCCTGGAAGGAAGACAGAGTACCGGAGGATTGGAAATCAGATATAATTATTCCTTCGTACAAAGAAAAAAGGAAAAAGTGTGTGTGGAAATCACAGGGGCATTTATCTTAGTAGTGTAATAGGAAAAGTATATGGTAGGATACTTATTGACAGAGTTAGGGAAATAACAGAAGAATTAGATGGAGAAGAACAGGGGGTTTCAGGAAGCAAAGAGGATTAATCTTAGGGTGTTTAATGGAAAAACTTCTGGAGTAAGGAAAAAGTCGAATGCGGCCTTCTTGGATTTGGAGAAAGCAATTGACAGAAAGGATAGACAAGGAATGTGGAAAATATTAAGAATATGTGGAGTAAATGAGAAGCTGTTGAATGCCATGAAGAGTATGTATGAAGGCACTAGGGCTGCGGTGCGCGTGCGTGTAGATAGTGAACTGGATGAATTTTTCTATCTGAATGTTGGATTGAAACAGGGATGTGTCATGTCTCCATGGCTGTTCAATCTATATAGGGATGGAGTTATGAAAGAGGTACAAGGTAGGGCAGTTGATGTTGGAGTGGCCCTAAAGAGTGAGGTCAGCATTTGGAAACTTCATGTTCTGTTATTTGCAGAAGTTATTGTATTGTTAAGTGACGAAGAAAAGGAATTGCAAAGTTTGGTGAATGAGTTTGGGAGAGTGTTCAGGAAACGGAATCTATTTGTGAATGTGAGGAGAAGTAAATTTTTGGTCTTCGAAAGAAATCAAGTCACTGAATCCACAGCGAAGATGGATGATGAAGAAATGGAAAATGTGAGTGCGTTTAAGTACCTAGGTAGTGTCATAAGCAAGGATGGACGCTTAGAGGGTGAAATGCTCGAAAGGATACAACAAGGAAGAAAAGTTGCGGGTTCTTTGTAAGTAGTGATAAGAACTAGGGAAGTGTGCATGGAAGTAAAAAAGTCGCTACTTGATAGTATTGTAATACCAACTACAACGTATGGAAGCGAAGCTTGGACCCTGTTGGAAAGACACAAGTCATGAATGAGGGCAGTGGAAATGAGTTATTTGAGAAGACCACGTGAAGTTACATGGAGAGACAGACTGACAAATTAGTAAGTGAAGGATCATTGTGGTGTGGATGTAGATGTGATAAAAGTCGTCAGGAGAAAAACACCGTAATGGTTTGGTCATGTTGAGAGCCTAGAGAGTGGGGGACTAACGAGAAGGGTGTATGTGAGTGAAGTAGAAGGAGGGGGGAAGGAGGAGACGACCGAAGACGAGATGAAAGGATGGAGTGGAGAGGTATGAGAGGGAGTGGAGTGTGAGTTGTGGAGAGGGCAGCGTAATGGCAGTGGACAGGGCGACATGGAGGCGATTTTCTTGTGGCCACCCTTTACGAAATTAAGGCGTCTGGCTATAGATACATGGATAGATGAACTTGGCGTAACTGAAAGGGCTCAGCTTGGCACCCACAGTAATAGTTTTGGAGCCATCGATGAAGGGCAACAATTTAGATTCTTTTGATGTTTTCTGATGCAGGTGGGACGGAGATGCGATTTTGGGAAATTTAGTCTCAGCGACGTAAAAACCAGAGGTGCTTGTCAGTGTGGTATCTGAGCTGGAGGCCTGATCTAGGATGGGGAGTCGTTGGCGTTGTCTTTATGCAGAAGATAAAAGTGCGAAGTCATCGAGAGAACTGACGGGTATATATCCATCTGTCTGTTGTTGCTCCTTCAGCTTCATTCATGTCAAACGTTCGCTGGAGTTGGTGAGTCTCAATGACGTCATCACTGTCTTGTGCAGCTGCAGTGTGGTGAGGAAGTACCGCTGTGAGGCCAACACCCAGTGCAGGTGTTGTTGTTGTTATTGTTTTTTTTTTTCATTTTAATCAAACTCTCACAGTAAAATTTGATTTAACTTAAGGGGGAATCCCTAGTTAATGAAGGCAACATGTAATCCCTCCCTCTCCAGTCCGAACTCAATCCTAATTGAAACAAAATCGTCTGGAAACAGCACGAGTGATATTCAGCAGACATCCTTGTGGTGAAGAGGTTAGGAGACAAAGGCGCGACCTGAGAATTATCGGAGTGGCCCGATGTGACGTTTGGGTCTCTCTCTCTCTCTCTCTCTCTCTCTGTTGCATTTTCTTTCTACGCACTTCGAAAACTCTCAAAGGGTGGATGGAAAGGTGGTTTAGATGAATCTTATTGATAAGTGATTTCAGTGACACATGAGGGGTTGTTGCATGGTAGATAGGCAGGCAGGTGGGTAACTGGTATCTACTTGGAAAGATACTTTAATAGAAGGATGAATGGCTTCACGGATGGGCAGAAGAGAATGTATTTATGGCGGCCAAGAAGTATAGTGGATGGCATGTTAGATGAGTGGATGGGCGAGAAGGCGGCTGGATGATCTGATGAATAGTTAGAATAATTAGTAGAAGGATGGTGTGATGGAGGGATGGGTGAATAAGTGGACAGGAAAATGGGGAACTGGATGAAGCGGTGATAAGAATTTTTCCTATAGTTATTTCTTTCACCTTGACTTGACCCAATTTGTTTTTCACGTACCCTTAAGGGCAGAAAAACGCAGTATTACGGATCTACCTCCTCTTTATAGCTCTTCTTTGCGACTGACATCATATTCTAGTGTTAATCTATTTTTACAACTCAACATTCAATTAGCAGAGATATTTTAAGCCAAGTTATGTGAAAAGAATATAAACGGCTGAATAGATGGGCAGATGAGAAAGCATACGGGTAAATCAATGACAGGTGGATGGAATGATGGATCGATGGGGCCTGAAATAATTATAATGGAAAGTGGGTGGATGGATGGATAGGAGCATGGAATATTTAGTGGAAAGTGGATGGATGAAACGATGATGGATGGATGACTGAGCAGATGAATGTGCAATTAATAACTGGGTCAGTGCATGAGCAAATGAATGTGCTACTAGATGAGTGTTTACATGATTGGGTGGATGGATGGATGGAAGGATGGATGGATAAGAAGTGGGTAAAATGAAATGCAGATAAAACTAAAAATGTACAGTATATTATCAATAAGGAATATTCACAAACTTAAGAATCACACTATTGAATTCTGGTAAATGCTTCAATGAATTAGTTAAAGTCCCGATGTTTAATTCTCTCTAAATATCTATCATTATATACATCTCCTCAATTTATTCACAAGTTAATTACGAGCGTCAATATGATTCATAATTCATGTTTCCTATTTATTATTTATATGCTTAAGCCCAACGACTGCTGTGAACTTCTGCGATGAAATAAAACTCTCCTTCCCAGCTTAGGAATGATATGTAATTTCTTTTACATTTGGCCATGTTAAACGTGTGTGTGTGTGTGTGTGTGTGTGTGTGTGTGTGTGTGTGTGTGTGTGTGTGTGTGTGTGTGTGTGTGTGTGTATTATTATTGCCCAAGTTTTTCTCCAATGTGGTCAAATCATTCAACGCTAGCCGAAACAAAATTTTGAGATTATTTCCCATCAAATTGCTTAATGTTTTTTTTCACTGACTTGCACCTCATTCTCTTAAAACCCACTGTTATATTTCTCTTTGTTGCAATCGTTGATGCTTTGGCTTAAGTCTCATATCTTTTTATTTGTATTACCTTTAGTCTCTCTCTCTCTCTCTCTCTCTCTCTCTCTCTCTCTCTCTCTCCACCTCGTTTGTGCCCACAATAAGCTGAAACAGAAACCTGGATTTCAAATTCAGTGGTTGCATTTCGCAGCCTAGAGGAAGAATGTGATAAAAAAAAAATATATATATGATTAATGTTGGCCTTAATAGCCGCTGGTAGTCGGTAAGTACTAATCTTGGCTATCATCTGTTTTCCTCTTCTGTTCCATGTTCCCTGCTTCTATTTATTTATTTATTTTTTATCTATTTATTGCAGATTTCTTCATTTTTTTCACCCAGTTCAAATATTATTACCTGTCCCTGCCCTGGGGGGGCTTGGGGACGGGTATTGTTTTCACTCGGTTTGTCTGTTTGTTTGTCTGTGTGTCAGTCTGTCTGTTAACAACTTTACGCGAAAACTACTGGTGCGTTTTTCACTAAAATTACAGGGATGATGGGCTAGAACCTTTTGATCTTCTGATTAAATTTTGGGCTAAATTGGGCCAAGGTCCTGGCTGTTGGCTCAAAAATGTAAAAAAAAAAAAAAAAAAAAAAAAAAAAGTAAACAAAAATCGTTTTTCGCCATAACTCCTTTCAAATTTGTCAAATCGACATGAAACCAAAACCTAAAGGTGCATCTTTCAAATCTGCATCCTATATCATGCCTCATTACACCACGGGGGATCACCCCCTCACTTAGGGTATGGGGGTCAGTGTCAGCTGGGTTGGGCCTAAAGTTTCAAATTGGCATAAAATCGTCAATTTTCACCTTGTTTACTCCAAATTTGATATGTTACATTTTTCGCCAGATATCCTGTTGTGTTTGTACGTCAGCACTAAAATGACTGCCTGGGACGGGTTTGCTGTGCCTTGGCACCGCGTCTTGTTTGCTCTGTCTCACCCTCACATGTTTCATATTACTTCGTGTTCTGTTACTACTTTTATCTTTTCTTCTCACTGCTGGTGTTCGATTTAACTTCCTCTGTTACCCCTTTATCCCTTTGTTTCAGGCTCTTTCCCCTTTACTCCACTCGTCATTTACAATTCCAACTCTTTTTGTTCTATTATTTCTTTGCTCAAAGTCTTCCTCTATATTCAAAATGTTCCCTGTTGTCCTAAATTCAATTCAAAGTGCTCAATCTCGATCTGCGATTTCAGACACTGTGGTGGTTTGGTCATGTTGAGAGCCTAGAGAGTGGGAGACTAACGAGGAGGGTGTATATGAGTGAAGTGAAAGGGGGGGGGAGGGAGGGGAAGACCGAAGACGAGATGGAGGGGGAAGACGGAGGGGAAGACCGAAGACGAGATGGATGGATGGAGTGGAGAGGTATGTGAGAGAGTGGAGTGTGAGTTGTGGGGAGGGGGGCGTAATGGCAGTGGACAGGGCGACATGGAGGCGATTTTCGTGGTCCGGACATGTCTAGGATCTTACTCCAGCCGTCACAACCAGACAATTGAATTCAGCTGAGGGGGAGAAATGACATGGTGAATCTTCAATCTGTCACCTTCAACCCCCTCATTGTCGGTCCAGCACTAGTGTTCTCTTCTAACTAACGCCGGACAATTCCATTTAGCTGCAAGTTAGTCACTGGAGCAAGAGACGTGATGTGAAAATGGTCTCAAATTTTCTTTCCTTTGTTTTCCTTTCGGTCTATTTTTTTTATTATGTCCTTCATTCCGTTCATTCGCTGCTATATTTGTTTCTCATGTTTTATTATTTTATTTTAACACATTCGTCTGAGAATATAAATATTCCCGAGACATAAGTGTTCACTCCCAAGACGTGAAATATATATATATATATATATATATATATATATATATATATATATATATATATATATATATATATATATATATATATATATATATATATATATATATATATATGTATATATATATATATATATATATATATATATATATATATATATATATATATATATATATATATATATATAGATAGATAGATAGATAGATAGATAGATAGATAGATAGATAGATACTTTCTTCTTCCAACTATTAGATGATTTTATTTCACTTAAGGCAGTTCACTGGTAGTGATGGGGTTAATGAAGGCTTTACTTAACTCCTCCATTTCGTAAGGACTTTATTAGGTAGGCAGCACACACATGTGGAAAAATGCACCATGCATCATGTGTCGTGTCCTTTATCTTGGTATTACTCCTCGTCCTCTTCTGACTTGTCTCCTTTGTTTCACAGATGTCCTTGAATCTAACCACTTTATTTGCTTTCCTGTGTCTCAGCTTCATGCTTTCATCTCAAAAATTGTCTATTGTGTTATTATCATGTCACAGCAAGTGCGAGGGGCCCGAAGGGCCCACAAGCACTTATATATTCTACTTCCATTACCTCAGAAAGAAGCCACTGTGAAAAGCTCTCTCTTGCCTTCATAGGTTTCATAAACTATTCCGCACTGTGTCCCTCTTGCTTCAAATTCTGCTTCTCTCCATATCACTGTTTTACTAAATTTTATATTTTGCCTCTCTGTTTCTCTGATTTACTCTTCTGCCTTGAATTTTATTGCACTTTGCTTCTCCTACTTCAAATTATATCTCTCTGTGTCTTTACACCCTCATCTCATATTCTGTCTCTCTATATTACTGCATCTTCTACGGGAGTTTCTGTTATGTCTTTGCTTTTTTCAGTTCAAGTTATAACTCTATCTTTCAGTCATCACATATACTGCCTCTCTGTCACATGCTTCATTCATCTCAAATTCTTTCAATCTCTGTCTGTTTGTCTGTCATTTCCTTTCTTAGGTATATTCAGTTCCTTTTAAATTGTGTCAATCCTTCCTTTCCATCTCACACAGCTTCCTCACTGTCTCACTTTTGCACTATCATGTCTGAAGCTCCTCTTCTCACACCCAATTCTCATTTTATCTTTGTTCTTGTCCTCCAATCATCTGTTTTCATGGTCCTGAGGATGTATAATTAAAACTTTACGTAAGTGAAGGTGTACGCCAACCCCAGCTTTAAGGCTATCAGTATTAGAACACCTGCTAGGAAAGCATATGATGGTTCGATTGCATTCCAAAGTACTCATAAAAATTAACAACAAGGTAGAAATGTCAGACTTCTTTTCTTTTCCGTCATGTGTTTCAATAATGATATGAAAACTGGGACTCGGCCTTGCTCTTAGCAGTATAACGTTTGATAATAGTGTCTTTAGTCTTCCTTATGTCAGGCATCTTTATCTCCGTCCAGAATACTTTCCCAGGTGTTTCTCTGTTTCATGTGCTCTTCAGAATTTGTCTCCTTAGCACTAATTTTATGCATCTTTAAATTTGTTTACCGATGTTATAGTGTTCATCTCATGTTTCCGAGGTCTTTTTATTATTATTATTATTATTATTATTTTTACCGTGCTACTCCATTCTTGTCTCACATACTTTGCCCGCCATCTCACTGCTTCACTCTTGTTTCATAATTTCCCCTCTTTACTTCACTCGCTTCAGGCAGACGGCGTCGTTCTTACTTTGCTCTTCCTGATTTCAAAGGCTCTAATGCACCTTGAGAAAGGCTTTTCGAACTGAATAAGTTGAGAGAGAGAGAGAGAGAGAGAGAGTCGCCTGGAAGTAACAAGTATAATGTGCAAATTCATCATGCAACTGAAGAGGTTAAACTTAACCAGAATCATTTTTTTTTGTTCCTGTGCTTCACTTTTCTCAAATTCTCCATCAACTGTCTTGCTTCTTAAGTATCTTGCTTCACTCTCCATGGTCACACTGTTCCTCTGTTTTCATCTTTTTTGCCTCAATCCATGTCATGGGCTGCAAGTTTCGTCATTGTTATATTCTATAAGTACTTGTTTTGGCCCCGAATTCTCCCAGTTGCCTCGCTGTTTCACTTTAGTTTCAGAAAGTTCATCAAAATATCACTTGCTTCTTTTATAGCTCAAGTTTTCAGGTATTTACTCCACCGTTTCACTCCTCTGTCTTACGTATAATTCCTTTACCCATCTTCTTTTCACCTATGTCGGAAATTCTGTCACCTTTTTTTCAGTATGTCGCTGTTCCGCTGCACATGATCGTGCCCCACTCTTTTGTTTCAGATACATTAGTAACCTGTTTCATACAGTATCTATCTCCCTTCCTTTTTCCATTAATGTTTCGATTTCTGCACCTTTTTCTTAGCATTCAACTTTTATGTTGCGAATAATCCTGGTTCATCACACTGTTTCACATCTGGTCTCCCTTGACGTGGTGTTTAAGTGTATTGCCTGGTATTCTAAATCCGTTATATGTCTCATCGTCGTAAAAACCCTTTTCATTGTTCCTTTTCCCTCATAATGTGGCAAGCTGTCATCTTCGCGAAGGTATTTCACCTGTCTGCCTCGAATGATCTTATGTTACTTCTTCATTTCAAGTATGGCCTCTATTTCTACGCTGCTTATATATAAGTTGCCATTCATTCATTCGTCCATCAGGCATTCCCTTTTTGCCCCATCAGGTGCGTCGGTTTCCTGGACTAGGCTACTCAGTCTCGACTTTAGGAGAGGATAACGAACCCTGCCTACCCCTTAGTGACTATGTGTAAGTAACAAGCTTTAGTCAGTCTCTCGGATGTGAACCCATATGAGCTGCATCCGTCTGGGGTATCTAAATCATCTTGTTTGTCTGGCTCCATTTGGTTACATGGTTACCACCCAACGAAACAGGAAGCCATTTGGGCGCCTATACCTGCGACATAAATGTTTCACTCCTCAGTGTTGTCGTCGTCCACTCTCCATTGTGTTGAATATTGTTACCTTCGTCTGGGCATATCTACCCTTCTGCTTTGAATTACCCTTCTGTTTTATTATTCTGTTCAAAATATCATTCCTGATGTTCTAAATCTTTTGTTTCACATGTGTATTTCTCAATTTTATTCTCAATTTTTGGTCATGTCGCAAATTCTGCCACCGTTGTCTTGGTATTTCAACCCCCTCCGCTTCGAATAATTCCGCTGTTTCGCTCCGAGGTGTCAAATAATTCAGAGGGCTCACATTTCACCTCTGATCATAGCCACCATCATCATTATTCTCAGCCACCATTATTATTTTACGGGGCACCAACCCACTGAAGCTATTCCCACACGCCAGGAAGCAATGTGGTGGATGAGACACTGTAATATTCAACACTTCCTTGCCTCTCTCTCTCTCTCTCTCTCTGATACATCTGTTTAACACTTGCCCATTCCTCTTTGTTTATTTACTGTTCGGCATTCATTCCCCATATATCATTTGTTTCCTATGTTTTTTTTCTCTACTTTTTATAGTTCACCATCTCTCCCTCTCTCTCTCTCTCTCTCTCTCATATATATATATCTGGCATCGTATTTCACCACCTTATATCATACCCAACATTCATTTCTCTCCTCATTCAATACACCCGCCAACGTTCTCTCCAGGCTTCTCTTCTCCTCGCCATTCCTTCCCCATGTCTTGTTTTCCTCTCCTCCCTCCTTCATATCGATTCTCTCTCTGTCTGTCTGTCCGTCTTTCTCTGTTTCTCTGTCTTTGTCTGTCTGTCTGTCTGTCTGTCTGTCTCTGTCTCTGTCTCTCTCTCTCATCCTTCCCTCCCCACTCCTTCCTTTAGTTACACCCTCATGGCTATATCTTTTTCCATTTCTCTTCTCTTTCTTTTTTACATCCCTTTCTTTTTTACATCCCTTTCTTATCTCTCATTCATTATCACTCTGTTTCCCCTTCCACCCGTTCCCTCACCTTCTTCAGTTGTCCCTCCATCTCTTCACATCCTCTTCCATCTTTACCCATGCTTTTTTCTCTACTCTTTTTTATCCGTACAGCCCCTCTCTTTTCTTTCATTCACTAACCTCTCTCTCTTCTCTACTTTTCTCCCAGTCCTTCCCTTTCGTCTCTATTCCATCCGTTCTTTCTACCCACAAACATCCTTCAGTCCTTCCACGCCTCCTCCTCGTCTCTCTTCTCTTTCTCCACAACCGTCATTACCCACCCCATCCATCTCCCCTCCACCCTCGTCCATCACCACTCCTTATTCTCATTTCTCTTTCTCCTCATACCTCTTCCTCCTCTCCTCTACTTCCATCTCCATCCCTTGCTCCCTTTCCTGCCTATCCGTTCTATTACTCTTCTTTCGTCCCTCCATTCATCCCTTCCTATTCCCTCCTGCTATCCCTCATTCTTCCATCTCCTTTTCTTCACCCTCTTTTCCTTCTCCCCAGTCGCCCCTTTCTCCATCCCTGGTGATCCTCTCTCCTTCCCCCGTGCACGCTCCTCCTTCTTTCCCCACTCCCCACACATGTGCCTTCCAATCCTTCCCTTCCGTGTGTCCCTCTACTTCTCACTCGCTCCTTTTCTCTTACCCATTCATTCCCTGCCCTTCTCCACTCTCTTTCCCTCACTCACGCCTCTTCCCTAACCTTCTTCCCCACTCCTTATAATACCCCTTCCTCGTCCCTGCCTCTCAACCCTCTCCCTCCCTCTCACCACTCCTATCTCTATCCCCTACACACGTCTCCCTTTCCACCCTTTCCATGTCTCAAACACGCCCCTTTACCCATCCCCCACCCCTCTCCACTCATCCTTTTCCACCCCTCTCCACCTCTCTCTCTCTCTCTCTCTCTCTCTCTTTTCCTTTCCCATTTCACTACCTCTACTCTTCTCCCTCTCACCCCACTTCTCTTCTTCCCGCACATACGCACTCAATTTCACTCTTCCTCCCCATCATAAGCCGTGTCACCCACCCTTCTTCACCCTGCACCTCCCTACACCTTTCCACACACTCTCTGCCTCCCCAACCCCATTCCTTCCCCACCTTCTTTTTCCCTCTTCCTCCACGTCTCTCCACCTTTTTGCCCTCCTTTTCACACACACCCCAGTTTCACTACTCCCCACCATTTTTATGATCCCCATTACACATCCTTCCCTCTTCATTTATTTTTCATCCTCTGTTCCTCCCTTTCCACCCTCTCTCCTTCCCATTTCCAAACCCCTCCCCACTAGTTCCACTGACCTCCCCCCATCTTCTCTCTCTTTTCGCACGCACCCATCCTCACCTTGTCTACCATCCCCACACAAGAACTCCACCCTCTCCCTCATACCCCTCCTCACCCCTCACATCCACCCTGTTTCTTCTTACCTCCTCTACTGCTTCTTCTCTCCCGAACCCCTTTCCACCCCGTCGCCCACTCCTCCCCCACCTCTCCTCACCCCTCCTCCCCACGCACACACTCTCCTACAACCCTCCCCACCCACGTTCCCTCCTTTAGCTCTCCCAACCCTCCCCTTTACCCATCCACTCTCCCTTCCTCACCTCTCCCAGTCCTCCCCTTCACCCATTCTCTCTCCCTCCGTCTTCCCCACATGTTCCCTTCTCCTCCCCCCCCCCACACACACCCTCCCCAGTCCCTGTCCAGGCGTGCATAATTCACCCTAAGCTGAGAGGTATGCCACGTTCCCCTCAGTTATTCACAAGGGCGGCCACGGCTAAAGTGGTCACATATGCAAATTACTTTTATTGTGAGAGGGATTTGGCCGATGTCGCTGTTTCCTGTGTGAGTGTATTTTAGGGATGAATGCTGGAGTGCGGCTGGGTATAAGGGATGATTATTTGGTTAGGCATAGTTTTAGGGATGACTGAAGACTTTTTTTATGCTTGATTTTAAGGGTTACGATTACGTGAGTTACACTTCGTTTTAGGGATGAGGAAGCTTAATTATTGGGGTAACTGCTTGATTGGGGCCGAGTGTAACACGTGATTACAGGATTTCGTTTTAGAGATGATTATTTTGAGTAAAGTTAGATTTTAGGGACTGAGAAGCTTCATTTAAGGATAACTATATGTTTTCGGCTTGAAGGTAGGGATGATTATGTGAGTTAGGCTTCGTTTTAGAGATAAGATTTTAAGGGTAGTTGAATTAGGTCATTATTTTTGGAGGACAGAATTGTTTTATGCCTGATTATAGGGATGATGCCCTTTTTTAATGCAAGGAAGAAGAAATCAAAGGCCAGGGGCCTGCAAATTGCTCCCTCCAAGACAAACAAAAACAAGATAGTAGAGCGCCAAATTCAAGATACATTCATTTCAAGATGCCTGGACACACTGCATTTGAAAGAGAGGAGATCGTAGGAAGCAGGAAATACAGAGAGAGGGAGACAATTCCAGAGTTGACCTGTTGCATAAATGTATGACTGGGAGTGGCGGTCAACTCTTGCATTAGAGGGCTTGACAGAAAAGAGATGAGCGTTTGTTGCTAGATGGGTGCTACGTGCCCGCCGTAGTGGTGGAGGGATGCAAGCAGACAGTTGAGAGGAGCAGTGGCCATTGAAGCAGCAATAGAAAAGATAAAGATGCAACAGTGCAGCGAAGAGACAGAGGTTGAAGGGAGCCAGTAACATGAGGAGAGTTAATGAGACAAAAAGCCTGTGATTCCACCCTATTAAGAAGAGCTGTGTGTGGGGAGCCTCCCCACACGTGAGAGTTGTACTATACACAGGGGCGAATAAAACCCGTGTATAGAGTCAACAACTGTGCAAGGGTAAAGAAGGTACGGAGTCGGCTTAGCACACCCAGTCTCTTGGAAGCAGATTTACTTGAATCTGTCTTCGTTTTAGTGATGAGCACTTTGATGATAAAGACGGTTATGTGGGAGGACCTGGTGTTAGGAGAAATAATTTTATTTAGGCTTCATTTTAGGAATGAAGCTTTATTATGGGGATCATAAAATGGAGCTTGATATTTAGGGTAATTGTTGAAGTGAGACTTCCTTTTAAGGACAATAATTATGTTTTATATTTAACTTTGCCCAGGTTTTCGTCCTTTTACATTTTATTTCATGTGGCTCAGTGGTAGAAAAAGTGGGCTACCACGGCTCTACAGCCTTCTTCGTGACTACTCTAGTGTTAAGCTAAGTCACCTCAACATTCAAGGTGGAGAGATGGCAATTGTAGGCCAAGAACGAGTCGAAGCGTCTTTTTTATTGTAAGGAATGCTGGATTCGACCGGGTAGGGAGTTATAATAGTCAGGGGTGGGATTTTCGGACATATTCACGATCAATTCTCTGTCGTGGACGTGATTTCTCTTTCGTATGATGAACTGGAGAGACAGAAAATATCTACTCTCTTCTCTCTCTGTCCTTCTGTCCAAAACTGATAACAGTTGTGGCAGTTTCCCATCGTAACCAAAAGAATTGGTTTTTGACGAAAAAACGAAAGACAGGCAAAGATTTGACTCACGTTGCTCATCCAGCGAGAACAAACCTGAGTTACGACAAGGAATCCATCGTAAACACCTTTGATGATTCCACCCTTGGCTTTGTTTTGGGGATGAGGAAACCTGATTTGGGGTAAGATTGTGTGTTAAAGGATTTTTTAAATCGTTTTAGGAATGCCTGATTTTTAAAGTATAATAATTCTAGCTATGTTTCCTTTTATATTTCGGTATCACTATTTGAGTGGGTCTTTTTGTTATTATTTAATTTGTTTTCATTTTGTTGATGAGGGAAGGTTTTGTTGAGGAGGGATGACTATGATATGCTTGATTTCAGGAGTGACTGAAGGAGTGGGATTTGATTGGGGGGGGGGGGTAATCATTTAAAGCTCAGTTATGGAAACAAATCTGTGCGTGAAATTCTTAGTTCTGCAACAGGGGTACAGTAGTATTAATCGTGTACCGACGAAGTATATTTCAACATTGCACAATGGCGTTATAGCAATGAAAAAGCAGTGTTTGGCATCCACACATTTGACACACTTGAATAACAAAGCACCTCTGATGTCACGAGTCAGCTTTGCCTTAAATGTCTTGTATGGGTCACTTAGCCCCGGAGTCCTGCGCTCCTCATGGGGCAATAAAGGATTGTACGGTGCATAGATGACCGAGTTTCAAGGTGGATTATACCGGTATATCTGAGTACGATTGGAATGTGCGATGTTCATCCAGATGAAGATCTACTCTGGGACAAATATAAAATTTTGGCTTGACTTATCCCGTACTGCGTTTGGAAAAAAAACTGAAACCCCTCTACGTTGGCCAATGTCGGATTTTTTTTTTCCTGGCTATATGGACTTAATACATCAAAATAAGATTCCTGGCACAAATAAAAGTAATCACCAAAGCCAGAAAATTGGTTGAATTGAGTCATGTGTGCCACTAGACCTCTGAAATCTTCAAGGTTACTGACAGTGCAGAGTGGTTGTGAGCTTGTGAACCGATTTTAGATTTATTTTTGATTAAATGGGCTTAATACATCAATGTACGATCCCTGGCACTAATAAAAATAAATCAGCAAAGCTGGAAAGTTGGTTGAATCGAGTTGGGCTGGAGCCACTCAGCCTCTGAAATCTTCAAGGTTGCTGAGAGAGCAAAGCAGCTGTGAGCCTATGAAGACTGTCACTTGCCTTCTGCGCTACTAAATCAGTGTTGCAAGCATAGCAGAGAAATGTCTGAAGTTAGCGAGATACGTTATTACCTTCCATTTTACTTCAGTTGCTTGCAGTGACTTCTCAGTGCTGCAACACGTAGATGTTGATCACTGGCATTTTAGAGGAAGGCGTATATCTACGTCACCAGCGCAGTAATGACTAAATATGGTCATTTGAGTTAAGTTTGATTACAGTGTGTTTATTCCGATAAGAATATATTTCCCCAGCCACATAGGCCCACTTCTCGGGCCTAGGCCTACCTAGCTAGGCCCTCTGGGCAGGCTGGGCCTTTGGCCAGAGTGATTGTTGCATAGCTAACCATGTCGATTTATTAGCAGTATTCTCGAAAATGTTTTTCACAGACGAACAGGCAAACTACACATAATAAAGTTGTACTATGGGTCATGGGTCACAAAAGTATCAGTGCACAGGGGGTCCGATGCCTACCAAAAACATTCTAACAACTGATGATGTTTACCAATGTCTCATAGTGTATGAACAATATCTGTTTATATAAACATAACATTTGCTATACACTGTATGTCTGGAAGAGGATTTGGCTAGTTGGCGATGAATGACACCTCCTGACATCAGGGCTACACATGTGTGGTAGGTCGGGCACAAACATTTCAGTGACCTTCGTTCTGTGGTCCTAAACTTTTCACGCATCTTGTGGACCGATACTTTTGTAACCCATAGTACACTGAGAGCCAGAAAGACTTCCATTCCCTCCCAAGAGGCGTCGGCATCTTCCAGGGATCGTTTGTAAGGAAATTCCCTATTGGTGTATTTCTATTTTCAGCTCATTGTCGATCCGGTCAGTTTTGAGGTATTCCATAGTTGTATCTTGCCTGCATATATACCTCTCCTATGATGCTTCCATTTCAAAATAATAATAGTGCAGATTTAGCCATCGTAAAAAAGAAAGTCCAGAAACCGTCTGCCTTGGAATGCTTATCAGTCATTACTCGGTAGAATGGTGGCGCATCTCGCAGTCAGATTGGTAAGTATTTTTCTTCTATCCAGTCGCTGACCTAGATCTCGTCAATCATCGACTCATATACAACGTCGACCATCTTTGCAGACTTTCAACTTCATTATAGTGTTTCCAGCTTCTGTTCTCACATTCATTCCTATTTTTTCAGAGTTTGTTTTGAGTAAAGTAAGCCAGCTTTGATCTTTTAGCAAAGCTTCAGCTCTGATGTTTGTTTGAATAGCATTTCAACAGTCGAAACACACACACACACACACACACACACACACACACACACACACACACACTGTCTTTTTTGTGGAATAAGTTAAGGTTGGGATGACGTAGGGTAGGTTACAGTAAGTTCGCCTACGTTAACGTAAGCTAGAGTAAGCTGGTTTGGTTAGATTAGGTCAGGTTATGTTAGGTATGGTATTGTTAGATTCGGACAGGTTGGATTAGTGATTTTTCTATGGTTACTGACGCGATTCACACGGTTCTTAGCTTCATTTCCCTTTCAAATGACCAGTTTATTGCCGCTTCCTCCCCACCTTAAAACCCCGAGTCACCATGGATCCACCAATATCAGTCAGAATGATGGAGGGAGATATCTCGAAAGCTGGTTATTTCCGACGGATATGAACGTCAGAATTGCACGAATCTCACACACAAACACAACACACACACACACACACACACACACACACACACACACACACACACACACACACACACACACACACACACACACACAAATGATAATACTCCTTGGTTTATTGTCGAAAATGTGTACGGTTTAAAATGAGAACCTCATGTCTTATTTATACTGTTCCTGTAAAATTTTCTTTAATTATTAACTTCTTCCCTGTGTGACTTATTGCTGGAGAGTCAAGAAAGAGAGAGACAACCATCCGCAATTTGAGTATGTCCTTTTATTATCGCTTACTTGTCCGTAAAGTTTGTGTTGTCTGTGTATCAACATAAGTCTGTTTAACTCCCTTTGTAACAGTATGTTGTCTTTGTATCTCTGTCTATTCATCTATCTATCTGTCAATCAGTCATTCAATCAGTCAACAAATGAATTATGTATGTGAGTATGTGTGTATGTATGTATCTAGCTATCCATCCAACAAACCATCCTTCCATCCAACCACCCACCATCCTTCCGTTTATCCATCCATCCATCCATCCATCTGCCTGTCTGTTTATTCGTCTATCTGTCTATTTGTATGTCCCTCCATCTATCTGTGCATCCGTCTATCCAAGCAACTATCTATCCATCCATCGACCAACTTTCATCCCCCGTCCCTTCCCAGAATAATCTCCGCTCTCTGTCCGATTTCAGTCTACATCAGTATTGAATATATCATGGCAGGAAGCTTCAGCCACCCGTCTATCATGTATCTATTTATCTATCGCGTTTATAAATCTATCCGACATACCTTTGGGAACTAATTGTATATATATTGTATATATCTATCATGCAAATAGTGTCTGTCTCTTCGGAAGCTGGCCTTTATCTACTTTATTTATCTATCTCGTCCTTACAGTCTATCGGGTATAATCTGGAAACTCTCTCTGGTCTACCATTTCTCTCACTTCCCTATTTCGTCTACAAAATCTATCTAGTATGACTCTTAAAACTATCTATCCGGTCTACCATCTCTCATTTATCTATTGCGGTTATATAATCTATCTATTACGCTTCTATCTATTGCATTTATCTATCTCGTCTATGAAATCTGTCTGGCGAATTTTGGGAAACATCTATTTGACTGCGGGACTTTATCTATCTCAGCTATCTAGAGCCTCTGTACAATATATCTGGTGGATCTCTGCGAACTCTCACTCTCTCTCTCTCTCAAATCTGGCTGGCATATATTAAGCTATGAATCACGGAATTCTGTTTTTTACCTTTCTCTCTGCTTTATGTATCTGTCTCATCTTTATAATCGATCCAGTGTTCATCCAGCTATCTACCTAATTTATCTATCTCGTCTATAAAAATCAATCATTAATCTGGTATATATGATCTTTCTATCTATCCCATTTGTCACCTGTGTCTACATAATATTATACCTTTGTAAACTATCTGTCTGTCTGTCTGTCTGTCTCACCTATAAACTCTGTGTCGTTTTCAGCCATTTTTCAATCTCATTTATCTACCTCGCCTATTAAGTCTATCAGTCTATCTGGTATTCAGCCAACTGTCTATCTCATTTATCTATCGCGTCTATAAAATCTCTCTTGCTTATCGTTAGTAACTGTCTCGTATTTCAGCTGTTTCATCTATCGATCAGCACTAAAATCTACACTGTATTCCTTCAAAAGTCTATCTGTCTCATTTATCTATCGCGAGTATTTAATCTGTCTGGTAATCTTTTTGGAATTATCTGGTCGTTTGGTTCTTATCTTGTCTGTGTGTCTATATAGCTGTAAGGGGAAACATTTAGGAGCGTGTCTACCTGTCTATAATTATATACCTGGCAAGCTGTGTATTTTATCTTGGTATCTGTTTGTCTTTTCGCTTGTAAATAAAACATATCTCTCTACTTATTTAACTACTTTTGAGTGAATGTATCTAGCTATCTGTTTGTCAGTGAATCTACTTACATTTATCTATCTACGAAAGGCTTATGTATGCGTGTAGATCTTTCTCTCTCTCTCTCTCTCTCTCTCTCTCTCTGCCCATTTAACTATCTATAACTACAATAACCTTTCACTACATTTCCCTATCAACATATATGTCTATCTGTCTACGTAACTCTCTGTGTATGCCACTGTCTTTTCAAGTTCCAATATCTATTTACCTATCTCCGTCTCGGTCTCTCTTATTCTACCTGTTTGTCTTCAACGTCTTTCACTTATCACGCCACTTGGATGAATTTTTTGCATCATATTCCACACAATACTGCCCAGGTTAGGAGACACCCATTGGGGCTAGAAGTACGCATTCCTCATTTATCCATTAATTACGGTAGGCTCTTAGTAATATAAGATTATCGCCTGGAGGTAGGAGTACACTTAAAAAAAAAAGTAGTGGTAGAGGGTTATCTTCTAAAACTCTGGTTACTCCTGTCTATCTATCTATCTACAGCCAGACGCCATAACACTGTGAGGGGTGGCTGTATGTCTCTGAGTTAGTTAATTTACGGGGAGGGACACTAACCCTCCGCAGATCCACTTGTTGACACGTAGGGAACAGGAATGAATTGGTTATACGGTTTCCACCCACTGTTGTAAAAGGTTTCCTGGCGTACGGGAAACCATTAGGCTTGTCACTCAATGTAAAGCCACCTGAAAAGGACAGAAGAGTAACAAAACGTCACAGGAAAGATGGGAGAAATAGGAAGAGAGAAGGGAAGACACAGAAAGAGAATGATAAAGGTGAAGGAAGATGTAGGCGGCATTACATCGTGAATAGATGTGGGTCGCCACCACCTACCACTCGTAACTAATCTTCATTATTTTTCTCATTTACTGTAACTGTGGTGCTTGAGAAGGATGCCTTATCATGGAGGTTCCGATATACCGGAGTGGCTTATCTGCCCGGTTATTAACAATCCTTAACTTCCTACTTATTCCCCGAAAGGTAAGATACTGAAACCTGCTGTGGCTTAAAAGGGTTACTTCTGAGGACTGTTTGGAGTTTACTGCCTCTCAAGGAACACTGACTGGTCACCTTCTTTAAATGTCGGGACAGAGTAACCCGGACCAGATCCCCTACGCTCCTGATGGGCCAGTATGAAACGAATGATATAATAAATGAAACGCCGAGAACCCGGGCCCCGAGCTGCCGACGCAAAACGTCCCTCGGTATTCATCAGCCAAGCCTTGTGCACGGAATCGCCGTTCAGTCTTCACGGATGCGTTCACTGTGGGCTGAAATGAGACTAAAGATAAACTAAGTCGACCCCAAATGACCTTGGCCTTTCATCTCTTGACCTTGTTGAGCTAACCAGTTCACCGTACCTTCATACTGAACCACTGACACAAGCTTGTTCGAAATCCGTCGAGGGGTTCAGAAGACATCGCGCCCACAGCAATATGACCTTGAACTTTGACCCCTTTACCTTGCTGACCTAATCAGTTCATCGTCCCTCCATACTGTATCACTGACAAAATTCTGGTCGCAATCCGTCTGGTTCAGGAGACATCGCTCCCACAAGGATGGACGAAGTGAAATGACCTCAACTTTTGATATCTTGACCTTACCGACCTAGTCAGTTCATCGTCCCATCATACTGTATTACCGACAAAGTTTGGTCGAAATCCGTTGAAGGGTTCAGGAGATCTCGCGCTCACAAGGATAAACTATGTCGACCCCATATGACCCTGACCCTTTAACCAAGTTGACCTAATCAGTTCATCATCTCCTCGTGCTGCAACACTGACAAAAGTTTGGATGAAATCCGCCAATGAGTTCAGGAGATATCGCACCCACGAGAGTGTTACGGAGGCACGGACCCACGCATGCACGGTCAAACAGACTAATTACATAAGGCCTCCTCCACCATATGTGGGCGGAGGAATAAAAACTGCTAATTATTATGAATTATAAAAATAATTGCCCATTCCAGTACGATGACGTCCTTTTGTAGTTTATTTCTGCTGCTGTTAGACGATTTTATTCAGATTTAAAGAACCACCTGATTCTGAATAGATCAATAAAACATGGATCTAATCATTTGATTTCAAAATATCTATCATAAGCTGAATAAAAGCATTGGAATATAGTAAAAATAATATAAGAAATTTAAGTTCTAGGGCAGAAGGTGTTAATACTAAGGGTGTGTAATTAAAGCAACTTGTACTGTACGTATAAAAGCTCAGTTCTCAAGATAGTCAGATATCAGAATTAACTTCGTAGGCCCTTCAGCCGATGAAGTATTTTTCAGCTTAGTCAGCCTACCACCACACCACTGTACTTAATTCTGAAAGAAGCTTTGCTACTGAGAGTGTTCATGAGGGTTATACATAAACTTTTGATTTTGAAAAGTCTATCCTAGGTCGAATAAAATCGTCTGGAGACAGCATGAGTACAAAAAAGGCTTACTTGGGCAGAAGAAAGTGAAATAAACCATTACTTAAAAATGTATTAAGGAAATATAAGTGTGCTTTCACACTAATTACACTTGATGAGTCAAAATGTCCTCTGTCTCCTTACTTCGGCCCCATTCTATTTCTGACTTTCCCTCAGTCTTCGTCAGTATAATAATTAATATGTGTTTATCCTTCCTCTGTTTATCCATCCATATCTATCTAATCAACTTTTCTTCTATTCTTGTATCAGTCTGTTTATTTACTGGGCAGTCTCTACCTGTCCATTAATACACACGTGACCATGGTTATTTTCATCTGTAGCTGGATTTACCTTCCTCCACCCCAAGCCACTTCTGTTTCTCAGGACTATATTTGTCTGTCTAACATTATCACATCTCCCTCGTCTGTCTCTGCCAATCGTCCCCTGATGCTAACTAAATCTGTCTGTTTCATTTGTTTATTTGTTCACCACTTCAGAAACGATGACGCCTTTGCTACCAATGGCGTTTATTTAATTTTGAGAAACCTTAGTAATGAAATAACGGTTGCATCTGATCTAGTAAATTAAAATAATCTATCTTAAGCTAAATAAAGCAGCCAGGAATTAGCAAGAATTTAATAACAGTGACATACCGGGATAATGGCAAAAACTGAGTAATAGGTATAATATTGTCTATCTGTAAATCTACCTATCGCCCCTAGCAGCCCTGTCTCTTAGTTTTATCAGCTTATCTACCTTTATTCATGCGCTGACTATTTCTGTCTCTTACTAAACTGTTTATATCTACGAGTATAAAAGTTTCTGTCCAGCACTGTCTCAACTCTGAAACTGTATCTAGCAACACACCTCTCTGCTAAGCCACTTCTCACTAATCTCTTAATGTACCGAGTCAAGCTGTCAATAAATATAGCACCCCAGTCACTCTACCTATCTTTTCAGGAGTCTGTCTGTGTATCTATGTCTTTTTATCTATCTGCCTATCTATCTACCTATCCATCTATATATCTGTCTATATTGTCTGTCTTTTTGACCATGAATCTCTGTTTATTTGCCTGTCAAGAAATCAGTACATCTGTCCACCAAGAAACTTATCTGTCTGTCTGTTGCCAAAGCCACCACGTTCCCGGTGTAATCTGTTCATGTCTCTGCCTAAGAAATAATTCATGGATGACTCAGACCATGCGATGCTCAGGTAATTCTCTCAACCCAGCCACCTTACCTACCTACCGAGGATTCAGTCTGTCTGCCTGTCTATCATTCGTCATCTGTTGTGGAATCTGTTAATCTGTTTAACTCAGAAATCAAAGGGATGTAATCACGACGTCCAGTCTATTAACAAATCTTTTAACTTAATCTCTGTATCTGCTGAGTAATGAATATCTATGTATCTACTGCCTCAGCCACCATATTTCGTCTATCTACCCACGAAATAATGAGAGGCGAGGAATCAGGAATGAGTTTATGTGGAGCGGAGAGATGGGGAGGGGAAAGAGAAGGACAGGGGGGAGAATGAGAAAAGAGGAAGGTGCTTCACTTATTCATCAGGGTGGGGAAGCATCAGGGAAAGGGTAATATATATTTGTTTTGTCTCGCCATTTCTCGCCTTTGTCCCTCTGTTTCTCTCTCTGCTGCATGGTTTATCTGATTTGCTCGTTAATTTTGCCTGTGTATTGATTCTCTCTCTCTCTCTCTCTCTCTCTCTCTCTCCTCCCACGTTCATATTACACAGTCAAGCCATGTGGGTAGCGATGAGGGATTCAGGCTTTATATAACTCACCTACCTGGGAATCAAGTGTGTGTGTGTGTGTGTGTGTGTGTGTGTGTGTGTGTGTGTGTGTGTGTGTGTGTGTGTGTGTGTGTGTGTGTGTGTGTGTGTGTGTGTGTGTGTGTGTGTGTGTGTGTGTGTGTGTGTGTGTGTGTGTGTGTGTGTGTGTGTGTGTGTGTGTGTGTGTGTGTGTGTGTGTGTGTGTGTGTGTGTGTGTGTGTGTGTGTGTGTGTGTGTGTGTGTGTGTGTGTGTGTGTGTGTGTGTGTGTGTGTGTGTGTGTGTGTGTGTGTGTGTGTGTGTGTGTGTGTGTGTGTGTGTGTGTGTGTGTGTGTGTGTGTGTGTGTGTGTGTGTGTGTGTGTGTGTGTGTGTGTGTGTGTGTGTGTGTGTGTGTGTGTGTGTGTGTGTGTGTGTGTGTGTGTGTGTGTGTGTGTGTGTGTGTGTGTGTGTGTGTGTGTGTGTGTGTGTGTGTGTGTGTGTGTGTGTGTGTGTGTGTGTGTGTGTGTGTGTGTGTGTGTGTGTGTGTGTGTGTGTGTGTGTGTGTGTGTGTGTGTGTGTGTGAGATTAAGTCTGCCTTCACGGTAAACACCTACGCGCCTTTCTCGCCTTACATCACTTTTTCCTCTTTCTCTCTCTCTCCTTCCCTCCTCCATCCCCTTCCCGTCCCCCTACATACACCCTCCCTACTACAATCCCCACCAATATCTCTCCCCTCCCCAGCTATACCCTCTTTCTGACTCTCTCTTTTCTTACATACTTTTATCCACTCCTTTTGCCTTCAACTTGCTATTCAGTTATCGATTCCACTGACACTGTTGCTATAGTAACGTCAGGCGGTTTTCTCCAGGTATAAAACAAATCTGGCAGTCACTCAGTTAAGGGTAGGATACTTTTTAGCGGAGAATAAAAATACCGCCGATAAGCAAAATATGATGTATAAGTACACAGATTTTTTTCAGCAACTAATCATTTATTCGGTTGAGATTTTTATTACATCCATATTTACCTGTCATTCTATACACACACACACACACACACACACACACAAACCTGTCACCCTCACCTGCTACACTCATCTATCACTCATTCGACTCTCTCTCTCTCTCTCTCTCACACACACACACACACACACACACACACACACACACACACACACACACACACATATGTTTTCATCTATCACATCCTCTCCCTCTCACTAAGGCCTTCATAACCCATCCCATACCTCTCATGCACATCATGGTCCACCTTCTACCCTCCCACACTAACCTCTAACACACACCACCTCTTATATCTTGTCCATCACATCACACCTTGCACACCCTGTCCCCTACCTCTCGTACACACCATTTCTCACTTACCTCACCACCTCACCGTCCCCTGAATCTCACTGCTCTACCCTCAGTTCAAACACAACCTCAAATCTCATTGCATCATATCTTTCCCTCCATCTCCCACACCCTACCTTATATACGTTTTCATTCGCACCTCCCACCTCACCTCTAACGTGTGACCTATCTCCTCTCTTACCACTCTCCTTATACGTCACCCCTCACATATCCCTTTCCTAACTCATTCTTTAAACTTGTACCCATTTCAGTAACTGTTTTCCCATCAACACTCATCCTTCACGTCTCACATGTCATTATCAGCTCTGGCCTTCCACTCCGTCTCTCATCTCCATTCCTCTTGCCTTATCATCATGAAATTCGAATCACTGAATCATGTATCACAGTTGCAATTTTTTCCGTAACAAACAGCCACAAGAGGAATATTATTTTCATTATTTATTTACTTATGTATATTACGGTAATTTTTCGTGCCTTAGCTTCACACCCACACTTCACTGCTCAAAGTTCACCAAGCTTTCGCACTCCCATCCTTTCTCTTCATGGTATATTCTTCCCCCCCTATATCTCATCTGTTACAGTCATATTTTTCATGCACCCCTTACACCCCACCTCTCATATTCCATCCCTCTGCCTTCACCCCTCACACTTCACCTCTCACTTTTTACCTTTCAGCCATTCCCTCTCTCCCTCCTTTGTTTCTCTCCACTTTTCTCTTCTGACTGAAAGACTAATCTAACTTTCCATCTGTCTCTCTCCGCATCCCTTGTCCCTCACACCTCAGCCTTCACCTCATCTCTCAAATACCACTTTCACAACTCACCCCTCACCCCTGCCACCAAATCCCTCACACTCTCTACCTATTCCCCTAAAGTTATCTCACATGCCACTTTATAACTCACTCCCCACTCAGATCCTCGCCCTTCACACCACGTCCCTCAACCCACATCTCTCATCTCATCTCACCTATACAACGCCCACAACTCATCCTTCACACCTCTCTGCTGCTCCATCACACCTTCCCCTCACCCCTGACCCTTTACTAATAACCACTCTTCCTCATACACGTTCTCCCTCAACCCACAGCCTCTCCCTTGCCCCTCGCCCATCACCTCACACACTCCCTCCTCATCCCTCTCCTCTAACTCCCAGTCCGTCATCCCGCACCTTTCACACTCTCCCTCTCACCCCTTCCTCTCCTCTCATCCCTCTTCCTTCACATCCTCACACCCTCTCCCTCACCCCTCACCTGCACACCTCGCCGCCAGAATGAAGCATATACCTCCGCGTCCAGGGCTGATTTGCTATTCCTGCTTTCCGAAATTTCATAATCAGAGTCAGGGGTGGATGTGGAGAGAAGCCGAGGTTGGTTCATTTCCTGTTTCGCTCTTTCGGTGTTTTCTTTGTGGGAGGTATCGCTTGGGATTTTGTGTTTTCCGGCTTGTTTTCTAGGATTATTATTATTACTGTATTATTATTATTATTATTATTGTTATTATTATTATTATTATTGCAATATATTTCACCTGCCACTGACGATTTCACAAGGCTCAAGGGAAACTCTGGATGCCATAAATACAAAATAATAAGTGACAATAAACGATTAGTCCTTAATATGATACATTTATTAATTATTTCATTTTATAGCACGATTTGCATCAGCGCATAGAAACACATCCCAGCAAAAGGGTTAGCTCCAATACTTAGTCTGAAGTCTCTCAAGCTAATTAAAATCTCCTGGTGGTAGTAAAATTCATTCTAGAAAAAGACGCCTCTGTAGTGATGACGTTAATAAGGCTTTTTCTAATCTTTCACTACGACGGGTCTCTCTTAGGCTGAATAAACTAGACTGGAGGTAGAAAAAATAAAGTAACACATCATAACTGCTCCTCCTTCCTCCATTACGAGAGGACTCCCCTTAGATGAATAAAACGGTGTGGCAGCAGCGGGGATGGAATATACCAAAGGACCACGTGCCGGAGGGGTTAAGCTCTAAGCACTATCTTGACTCATAAATTTATACTGTTTGGGAATTACTGACGGTATCGGAAAGAGATAATATATGCCACGGTATTGTCGCTTACGAATTATGTTTACTTGGAGATTCTATCTTTTTTCTTTTTAAGTACGCCATAAAGCCAGGAGATCTAAAGGGGAACGATACTTTTCTCTGTCTGTGTGTGTGTCTGTCTGTCTCTGCCTCTCTGTCTGTCTGTCTGTCTGTCTGTCTCTGTCTCTCCCTCTGTCTGTCTGTCTGTCTGTCTCTCTCTCTCTCTCTCTTTCATTGTTAATCCTTAAGACTCCTTTTTTCTTCCTTTTCCTAACGTTCAGCTTCCCATCTCGTGTCCAAAGTAATGGTCTATGAGGGTAGCTAGTACTGGAGGACGAAGCTCAACATATAATTCTTGCTATTGCGACAGAGGGGTGTGCGAGTTGGAGGGAAGGCAGCCACATAGCAGAGGAATAGGCGGCATGGAGGTGATTTATTTTTTGTCATCCTATACGGGATTAAGGCGTCTGGCTATAGACAGACAGATGACAGATACTACAAAGCGACTTGATTCGGCTGCAAAGCGCACCTTGTTAGTGAAGAGGTTAATGAAGACTATATATAGTTCTTCTAATTCGATAAACCTCTCATAAGATGATTAAGAGCTTCTGAAGGGAGAAAGGCTAAGTAAATCATAGGTTATCTGTCTGAGGCGGCTAAATCAAGCAGCATTTACAGTGTGCTCAGTGATGAGGACAAAGAAGTTAAAAAATACTGTCCGGAACTGACCACTGAAGTATTTAACTGAAGGGCAAAAGTGTGTACCTGCTATTGACTGAAACTCCAGTTGCATAAAATATCCTAGTATTAACGTTACATCACAGCCTGAAAGGCAGAATTACGTAAGGCAGCCGTAAGGGACCAAGTTGTATAAGATAGCCTGAGGGGTGAGCTTACAGTATATAGTATATTGCAGCTTAAATATAAGATTTACATAAAATAGCGTGAAAGGCAAAGGTACATATAACCTGATGGGCAACAGTATGTGTTCTAACTGAGAAAACGAATCAAAAGATCCTGAGATAACCCAAGAGTTTTCTCCTGAGAGGCCATCTCTTTCGACAGCAGTAGCGTTCTGGCCTCTTACCTCACTTACGGACCATAGTTATTTCACATTACTTGGCCCACACTTTCGTCCTTTTGTAGGTATTTCACTTAGTTCAGTGGCAGAAAAAGAAAATACTTCGGCTGTTTTATTTATACAACTCAGCACTCAAGAAGGAGAGATGGCAACAATAGGCCAAGTTAAAGTAAATAGGGTATAGTGTGAGTGACATGAATCCAGACGGACCCGATCTGTCTTGGCGGCATTTTGATAACAGGGGAGCATAGACGTAATACAGAGGAGGTGGTGTTTGAGGCAGAGGAGTAAGTTGAAGTAGACAAGGGTGAGACGAGGATGACGATTTTGGCAAGGATGATGAGGAGAGATGCAGCTGACATTTTTATCAGTGCTTGGAAAGTTTGGAGGAGGGATCCACAGCATGATGAATTTTGGAACGCCAGTGTGCGACAGTAAACTAAGGAAATATTGGCTCGTTATTGAAGACTGAAAACAAGGCCGGCTATGACGTCAACTGAAACATATGCTGGCCCATGATGTAGACTGTAAGATATGCTGGCTGATGACTGTAGACTGCATATTATGCTGGCTGATGACCATAGGCTGTAGGATATGCTAGCTGATGACTGTAGACTAGGATATGTTGGCTGATGACTACAGACTGTAGGATATGCTGGCTGATGATTATAGACTGTAGGATATGCTGGCTGATGACTCTAGACTGTGGGATATGCTGGCTGATGACTACAGACTGTAGGATATGCTGGCTGATGACTACAGACTGTAGGATATGCTGGCTGATGACTGCAGACTGTAGGATATGCTGGCTGATGACTATAGACTGTGGGATATGCTGGCTGATGACTCTAGACTGTGGGATATGCTGGCTGATGACTGTGGACTGTGGGATATGCTGGCTGATGACTGTGGACTGTGGGATATTCTGGCTGATTACTTAATATTGTAGGATATTTTGGCTGATGACTGTTGGCTCAAGAATGTGCTGGCTGATGACAGATGGTTAACCCCTTCATCAAGATAACGTCATAATTTCGTTTACCCTTACTACCTTCAAACTATTATTCTCTTCAAACTATTATTCTCAACTTCGAAATGTGTCCAGCACTAAAGGGGTTAGGGAAGACTATACGAAATTCCGCCCCCATACCCTCCTCCCTCCCCCACCCTCCTCCGTTCGAAAGGCCATCCCAGAGCTAAACAAACTTGCGTAGTAGTGGCAAAAATGAGACGCAAAATACATCATCTGGTCGCTGGGGTTAAAGGGAATGTTGTCTGATATCCAAAGGGAAGGGAGTTGCTGGGTTTGGTGCAGGCTTAGGCGAGTTTCCCTGCACTGGTTAGGGGAACTGGTTTGAACGCGAGAGTGGTCGTTGGTGCATCGAAAAGGTTTAGATTTTTACTTTGAACTTCATGTACTCCCCAAGCTGGTAGTGGAATAAGATCTAGCCTAGAACTTGGGGTTTAATTATAATGAGACTATGTGCCGTATTCGAAGGAACATAGAAGACTTCGCAGCATAAATTCATTAGCAATTTATTTTTCATATTACACCTTAAAATTCTCTTCTTAGGATTGTATTCTGAGTGACATAGAAGTCGTCGTGGCAACTCTTCCTCAGCAATTTATTTACATATTACACTTAGTATTCTCTTTGTGTCAGTCACATCCCATTAATATTGACACAGTTTACTGCAACACCATGGCAGAGGATATTGAAGGCAAATAACAGAATAAATAGCCATGAAGGAGGTTTTGCGAAATCTCCAAAGCCACATACAATACGAACCTAAAAATCTGGAGTCTTGTTTAGGTTTCTCGTATTTGTGGAAAGTTATAAAAATTTCTGTCTCGTTTCCCTCCTATATTCTTCCGCAAGAATTTACTACTCTGTTTCTGTCTTTCCTCCAGTTTTCTGATTTTCGCTGCTTCTCCTTTTCTCTGTCTGCTGCTTTCCCCTCTGCTTCACTAAATATTTTCTGGTTTCTCTACTGCTCCCTTATTTTCCCTGTCATTGTCTGCTCCTTCTCTCCCTCAGTTAAAGTCATCCCTTCCCTTCCTCTCCTCTCTCCTGTCGTCTCATCTCCTCTTCCTCTCTCCTGTCGTCTCATCTCCTCTTCCTCTCTCCTGTCGTCTCCTCTCCTCTCCTCGTCTTGTCTCATCTCGTCTCTGTCTGTCTGCCTGTCTGTCTGTCTCTCATTTCCTTTAGTTCTCTTTTGTTTTCTTTGCTCTTGCACTCTTTCTTTCTTTACTTTCTTTCCTTATGCTGTGGTTTCCTCTTGGCCTATCCCTCATATTCCCTCCCCAGCTCCTCTCCCCATGTAGTAGCTCCCTCTGTCTTTCATTCTATAACTTCTTCCCTCGGATATCTTCCTTTTCCAAAATACTATAATCAACCTAATCTTTCTCACCATCAACCTCATCATCATCACCATCATCATCATTCTCACCATCACCATCATCTTCATTCTCACCATCACCATCATCCTCAACCTCATCATCATCATAATCATCATCTTCATTCATCCTAACAGATTATAGGCTACCACTCAAAATTATGAATTGGGGGAAGTAGCTTACTAAATGAAAATAAATGAATAAGTAGATAAATTAATGAATTATATGGACTACAAAATATATACCGGGAATAAAAATAAATTAATTAACAAATAAATAAATAAAATAATGGAACAGAAGCCATAAAAAGGCCAGCCATCCCAGTCTCTTTCATCGCAGGTCAGATTAATCGAATATAATCCCCGGAGTCAAGGAAATGGAACCTCATTATATAAAAGTTGGTGTTTTGTTACCGTACTTCGACCCCACACCCCTCAGGCTTGTGTGCGTCTCTCTCTCTCTCTCTCTCTCTCTCTCTCTCTCTCTCTCTCTCTCTCTCTCTCTCGTTTCTATGTTTTTTTTTCTCTCTCCTCTCTCTCTCTCTCTCTCTCTCTCTCTCTCTCTCTCTCGTTTCTATGTTCATATTTCTCTCCCTTATTCTCCCCGTAGTTCCTCATCCTTTCCCCTCTATCCTCCCCACTCACTCATTCTGCTCCTTCCACTTCCTATCCCAGCTTTCCCCTCACTCCCTTTCCCTCCCCATTCTTCCACCTCTCTCTTATCTTCCTCTTCCTTTTCTTTCCTCTCCTCCTTAATAAGCTGCTCTTCCCTTCTGCTCTCCTTGTCCTTCTCACCTTCCCTCCCTTCTGCTCTCCTTGTTCTTCTCACCCGCCCTCCTTCTGTTCCTCTTCTCCCCTTTCATCTCCTACCCACATTTATCTTCGCCTGGCTTCACCTAACATCCAATTTTTATTCTCTTTCTTCCTCTCCCCCTCCCCGACTTTCTCCCTCACACTTGGTTTTCGTTCCATCCTCTTCCTTTTAACCTGATTCCTATTTCTACTTTCTTCCTTCAAACGTTACTCCTCTCTTCCCATCTCCCTTACCTCTAAGAATCCCTCCTCTCTCACATCCTCCCTCCCTTCCACCTCCAATCCCCCTTTTCCTTCCTCCATTTCTCTTCTTTCTTCCCCTTCTCAATCTCGCCCTAATTCCCTCTGGTTTCCTCTCTCACCTTCCCACCCCCTTCCATTTTTCCTATCCCTCCAACCCCCGCCCTTCGTTTCTCGCATCCCCCTTCCATTCCCTTCCTTATTCCCCCTGCCTCCCACTCTCACAACTTCCTCCTCCTCCTTCTCCTCCTCCTCCTCCTTCCATCTACGCCTCACTTCATCTCACCTCTGTTATTTTCCTTTCCTCATCCCTCCCTCTCTTTCGTTCTGTTGCGCCTCCCCCTTCTTTCTCCTTTCATTTCCCATTTCCTCTCTTTCTTTCTTTGCTTCTCACTTCCGTCCCTCCTCTCTAGCTTCTCTCTCTTCTTACATTCCACTCTTTTCTCTCACCTTCCCCCTTCTTCCTACATCCTTTTCTTCTCATTTTCTCCATCCTCTTCTACCCCTCTCAAAGCCCCTACACTTCCTTTCCTCCTCTTTTTGGTCTTTCCCCTCAAACCATCTAAATATTATCCCCTCCCCTTCTTCTCTCCTCCTCCCGCTCCTTTTCCAATCACCACATTTTCTTCCTTTCTTCTCCCTTTCCCCTTCACTTTCTATATCTTTATCCATGTTTCTCCCTTACTCCTCCCTTTCTCTCTTCTATTTTCATCTTCTCTCTCTCCTTTCCCCCTCCACTTCGTTCCTCCTCATCCTTCCATCACCACTTCCCATTGCCACACACTCTCCCTTTCCTTTCCACCTCCTCTTTCGCTTCCTTCCCTTCCTTTCCCTTCCCTCTTCATCTTCTTACCCTTTCATCTTCACATCCCCTTCCCTCCCACTCTCCCTTTCCTCTTCACCCTCTCTCTTTCTCCTCCTCTAACCCCCCCCCTCTCTCTCTCCCACATCTTCGCCTGGCTTCACCTCGCGTCTGTTTCTTTCTTTCCATCACCTTCCTCCCCTCCCTCCTCCCCTCCCCCACCTTCGCCTCGCCACGACAATGTCACCATGATTAATTCTGGCTTGGGAGAAGGGAGGGAGAGGGAGAAGGAATGGGGGAGGGTTGGAGGGAGGGGGAGTAGGAGGAAAGGGAGGGAGGGGGAAGAGAAGGGAGGGTGGTAGGAAGGGAGGGAGAGACCGAAGAGAGAAGGGAGGGAAGTCGGAAGAGGGACGAGGCGCAAAGAGACGGAAAAGGAAACAGAGACAAGGGGAAAGAAATGAGATGAAAAGAGGGAGCTGAAAAGTGGACCGTGGGTAGATGAGAACAGAGGCCTCTATTGGTTTATTCTTATCAAACACCTGCCACAAAAACACACCTTACACTCTTCTTCCCCTGTCACTCTCTTTTTTTCCCTTGACTTCTATTATGAACTACCAGATACAAGAGCTGAGATTATCGTTCTTTCCCTGTACTCTCTCTTATGAGATACCTGATACCGGAACACAGATTAACTCTCTCTTTCTCATTTTCTCACTCTATATGGCATATAAAATTTAGATACAAGACTTCAAATTATCTTTTAAATTTCTCTCCCTCTCTCTTTTTTCCCCTTTAAGCTATACTGTCATATTAAACGCCAGACAGAGGAGTGGGACTATCTTTTTCTAAAGCTTCACCTATTTTTCTTTTCTCTCTTATGAAACAGAAGATAAAAGAGTCCAGAAATCATGTCTCCGTTTCCTCTTTTATTCTCTTTTCCTCTAATGCATTTGTAGATCGTCTGCATTAGTTTATCCTTTTGAATTATATAATGCATGACCTGAAATTACTATGTTTTTCAAATTTCATTTCCTGATTATCTTCGGAACATGAATGAATTTACTTTAGTGATATACCAGACACAATAATTAAGAATACATTTTCTGTTAATATTTGCATTTTATCTCGAATCTGTATTAATTTACTAGCATGAATTTACTAGTATCTATAAATTCACTAATATCAGTGGGAAGTAATAATGTATCTCTTTCCTTGTCCTACAATAATTCACTGACTGTTTAAATATTATTCTTTATTCACTTAGGATTATATTTACCTTATGCAGGACTCTTCAGATCTGAGGGATTATACGGCCTTAATTATCCTCCATTGCTACGGCGCTCTCTTAGGCTAAAAAAAAAAAAATCGTCTGGAAATAAAAACGAATGAAAAAGTAAAGTACATTAAACACTAAAGGGCTTAAAAACTACCAGACACGACCCGATATTAGTTTTCTTAATTTTTTTTTTTCCCTATTTTTCTTCCTTTGCTCTGCTGGGTCGAGATGGGCAGACAAAAAAAAAAAAAATTACTTAACTTGTATATTTCATTTTGTGCTGCTGTTCAAATAATATCTTTTTGTTGACACATTTGTTCTAAAGGAAAATATGAGAAAAAAGTATTGATGTTATTAGCTACATTGCAGAACTCATTGATATCGCAATGTGGGTGTGTTTTGTCGTTCTATATAACAACGGATCTCTCTCTCTCTCTCTCTCTCTCTCTCTCTCTCTCTCTCTCTCTCTCTCTCACTATAACTTGCACAAAACATGTCCCCAAAGCCGTGCAAGCCGAGCGTTTCCTCTTCATATTTGCCCTTCCATCTCTCGTAACGCATAATCTGCCAACACAGAAAGTGCTTCTGTTGCCAATCCAGAAAGACAGCGAGAGAGAGAGAAGGGTGCGGGATAGGGAGTTGAGAGAGAGAAGGGGGGAGGTGAGGGAGGGGACGAGAAAAAAGAGGGGTGAAGAAGAAAGAGAGAGAGGGATGGGGGAGGGAGACAGTGTGAAGGGCTAAGGTGGGAGGGAGGGGGTTAAGGGGGATATTGGGAAACGGGTGGGAGCACAATAAAATGTGCAAGAATGGGAGGAATGAGAGACAGGAAAAAGAGAAGACAAAGCAAATAGGAACTAAAAATTACTAACACTCTCAAGGAAATGTGGAGTACTTAAAAAAAAAAATAAAGATAATATAAAATCACTCTTACTAATTGAGGCAATTCTCCCCATCCCTCCTCGCGAAAGCTGGTAAACTGTACGGATTGGTGTCGCTACATTTCACAAAATTTGTGTACCTCTGGAGAGGGACACCATATTGCCATGAAACGTTGATAAATCCACAATCATCTGCCAGAAAGAGGCTACTTAAACCATTCACCACCACCACCATTTACACCATCACCACTAGCATCGTTCACCACCAATACCACCACTAGCATCATTCACCACCATATCCACTGGCACCATTTACTACTACCACTACCACTAACACCATTCATCACCACCACTACCACTACCATTAGCACCAATCACCACCATCACCACCACCACCACCACCGTCACTATTAATGCCATTCACCGTCACCACCACCACAACTAACACCATTCACCATCACCACCACAACTAACACCATTCGCCACAACCACCACTAGCACCGTTCAGCACCACCACTGACATCACTCACCACCTATCAGCCGTCACCGCTATCATTTACCTCACTCAGTCTATAATTTTATGTCCAAGTACACATACACACTCCCCTCCCTTCTCTCTCTCTCTCTCTCTCTCTCTCTCTCTCTCTCTCTCTCTCTCTCTCTCAGATACCAGTCTTTTCACCTCACCATTTTTCTGCTGTGTTTTTTTCCAGCCATATCTCCCCCTCAGTATTTCTTACCCCCTTCCCTACACTATTCAGTACCGTTGCTCTCTTGCTTCCCTCTTGTCTCATCTTCCCGTCTCCCCTTCCATCACCCCTACCTCCTCCACCCTACTCACTCTCTCGCCTACCAGCCCTCCCGTTCGCATAATTCATCGCCTCAGATCTACGTCTATCCAGGAAAGTCGGATCGAGTTAACGGAACAAGACATTTTCTGAACATATCTTGGGGGGGCCACTGTCTGTACGCCACACCCTCCCTTGTGTTTTCCCTGATTCTTGACAACAAAATTCGTGTCCTTTCTGAGAGAGAAGAAAATAATGTACTGACTGTCAACACGGCTGCAGTCTCTCTCTCTCTCTCTCTCTCTCAAATTTCATATGATAACTGTTAAGTGATAATAGCTCGTTGGGAACAGGCTTCATATTTTCTGCTCAAAAGCGGCTATCAACAGTAAAATAAATGAATGACTAAATAGATAAATAAATAAATAAATAGAACAAGGCAGGTGCCCAATATATCATAGGGAGAACTGTGAAACACACTTAAAGCAACATTTCACACCGGCAAAATATTCTTAACTCCATCGCAAAGAAGACATCAGATGTTGATATATATTTAGTTCATTTGGACATCTTATTTTCACTATAATATAATCCTTTAGTATTGGTGGGGTTAAAGAAGGCTATTCGTAATCCCCCCCGTTCAAATACTCTCCCCTAAGCTGAATAAATCCGTATGTAGATAGCATAAATAAAATAAAAGACGTCCCCGGACTGAAGAGGTTAACCTCTCCATACATTATTTTTATTTTTATTATTATTTTTTTTTTAGCTATCGGCAAATAATTTCATTCAGTTTAACCAGTCTGACTCTTGGGATTTCTCCCAACTCAATAAAAACCATTTATATAGTATCTGCTTTAATAAGATGCCTTCAGTGAGTCCATCAAAGCTAAAGGGTTAACCAAGGCAGTTATATATATTTTTTAAATTAATAAAGAAAGAATCAACGTTCCAAAGCCTACAAAATATTGTCCTCCTCCTCCCCCCCTCGAAAAAAGATGTTAAAATGAAGATCAGTTCACTTCAAAATGCCTGGATACATCATGCTTAAATGACTGGTGGGCCTCTGCAGAAGGAAACAAATGTGAAATAAAAAAAAAAAATCCATAATTTACCAGCTGCATTCATGAAGGACTGAGTATCAGTTAACTCTCGCAGGACTGGAGAGAAAACGTGTGCCCGTGTTGCGAAAAGGGTCTGGCACGCCTGCTACTTGGCGAGGGATGCAAACAGACAGTTCAGAAGAGTTGTGACCAACTATCTACTGAATCAGATTAGTAGAAGGAGAAATATAACCCTTCCCAACATCATTTCCAGTTCCCCATACATTGTACTGTAATACTGAGAATGAGAGACTGAAAATGAAAGTGCCTTAAAACGGAATGGGCTCGATTTCAAAGTTTACGGATAACGAGAACAGGGTGAAAAGATGATGTGGTAGAGTATAATCTGAGGGAGGGTGGTGTGTCGTAGGAGGAAAAACAGTTGCAAGCCAGGAACTGAAATGCCTGGAGGCCCTTGTGCTGGGGCCACTCCTCAAGGAATGTGGAGTCCGAAGGGAACTAGACAGATAACATTAACCATTTCAATATGATGTAGTCTCTTAATACTACTCTTGCAATCGCCCAGAAGAATTTAATGAGTGGCAGAGATTATGAGACTTATCTACCTTCCTCCGTTAGAAAAAGTCTCTCCTGGATTGAATAAAAACGTCTGGAGATAACACGAAGGAAATAATAAAAAACAAATGGTCTCTTTGTGAATGGATTAATGTTATTCATAGCATCGTGCACTCTTTCATTATTACCACTGTCATAAGGCACTCTGGGCTTTTATCCCTGAAATGGCACCAACAATTTTTTGGCACGATTAAATAATTTGTCATCACATTACTGACTGCATTAACATTGATGCAGGGGTTGTAGATGACAATGGTGAAGGGTGATGTCGGTGATGGCGACAGAGAAGTGTTGTGATGTATGTGGTAATGGTGACTGTGGTGGTGTGGGCGATGGTGTCGGTGGCGACAACAGCGGCGATGAGTGGTGGTGCTGGTGCTGGTGGCGACTGATGTTAGTGCTGTTGGTGAAGGCGAGTGATGTCACGGGCGGTGGTTGCGGTGTTGGTGTTAGGGAATGATGTGACTGTTGGGGGTTGGGGGGAAAATGATATGACTGGTGGTTGTGGTGAGTGGTGGTACTGGTGATGAGATATAAATGATGGTGGTAGTGAGGAATAATATTGGAAGTGGTTGTGGTGAATAATATCAGTGGTAGTGTTGGTGAGTGATGTCAGTGGTGTATGACGTCAATGGATGTGGTGGTGGTAGTGGTGGTGAGTGATGTCAGTGGTGTGTGACATCCATGGTTGTGGTGGTGGTGAGTATTATCTGTAATGGTGATGGGTGTGGTGAAAATTGTCAGGAGTAGTGCCAGGTGTGATATCAGTGGAGGTGACGTTTTGGTTTTGCATAACATTGGTCCTCTGGAGGAAGGGACCCCTTGGCCAAAGGTAGGCAACTGCTTCAGTGGGGCAGTCCTACATTTACACACATCGCATAGGGATTCGGCGCACCCCGGATGGTAGACAGGTCCTCACAAGGGTTGGACTAAGGTCCTTCCCAAGGCCAGGTACAGAGAAATATGAGGAAGTTTTGCTCTCGGGTGCACACCGCAACTGCTCCACCCAGGGTGTACAAAACCACCACGTACTGTATATAATCCTTGTCACCGCGAACAGTGATGATAAATGATGCTAGTGGTAGCTGAGGTGGTGAGAATGTCACTGGCCGTGAGTGAGTGAATCGTCAGTGGTGGTGGTGGTGTGTAATGAAGGAGGTGGAGATGGTGGTTGTTGTGGTGATGTGTAATGAAGGTGGTGGTGATGGTGGTTGTGATGGCGATATGTAATGAAGGAGGTGGAGATGGTGGTTGTTGTGGTGATATGTAATGAAGGAGGTGGTGACGGTGGTGGTGGTGGTGGTGGTGTGTGTAATGTCAATGATGATGGTGGTGTGTAATGTTAGAGTTGGTGATTACGGTGGTGATGGTGGTGTGTAATGTCAGTGGTGGTGGTGGTGGCGGTGATGATGGTGATGCGTAATGTCAGTGGTGGTAGAGGTGATGGTGGTGGTGGCGGCATATAATGTCAGTGGTGGTAGTGACGCCGTGTAATATCAGTCGTGATGGTGATGGTGGCATTGGTGTCTACTGTCAGGGGTGATGGTGGTGGTGTGTAATGTAGGTGGTGATGGTGGTGGTGGTGGTGGTGGTAAGTGGTGATGATGGTGTGATAGTTCGTAATGTAAGTGGTGGTGGTGGTGGTGGTAAGTGGTGATGATGGTGTGATAGTTCGTAATGTAAGTGGTGGTGGTGGTGGTGGTAAGTGGTGATGATGGTGTGATAGTTCGTAATGTAAGTGGTGGTGGTGGTGGTGTGTATGTAAGTGGTGATGGTGGTGTGTAACGTCAGTGGTGGTAGTGGTAGTGTGTAACGTCAGTGGTGGCGGTGGTAGTGCGTAACGTCAGTGGTGGTGGTGGTGGTGGTGTGAAACGTCAGTGGTGGCGGTGGTGGTGATGATAGGGGTGCTGATGTGTAAAATCAGTGGTGGTAGTGGTGGCAGTGTGCAATATCACTGGCGGTGTTGGAGTGTAATATCAATAGTGGTGGTGATGGTGATAAAGTGCAACATCACTGGTGGTGGTGGTGGTGCATAATGTCAGTGGTGGTGGTGGTGGTGGTGGGGTGTTGTCAGTGGTAGTGATGGTGATGAATAATGTCAGTGGTGGTGGAGATGGTGTGTAATGTCAGTGACAGTGCTGGTGGCGGGTAATGTAAATGGTGCTGGAGGTGGTGGTGATGGTGTGTATTGTAAGTGATGATGATGGTAATTGTGCTGGCGTATATTGTTTGTGGTAGTGGTGCTAGTGTATGTTGTCAGAGGTAGTGGTGGTGGTGGTGTGTAAAGTGGTGATGGTGGTGTGATGGTATGTTATGTCGATGGTGGCGGTGGCGGTGGTGGTGATGGTGTGTAATGTAAGTGCTGATGGTGGTGTCATGGTGTGTATTATCAATGGTGCTGGTGAAAGTGTGCAATGTATGTGGTGATGGTGGTGTCATGGTGTGTATTGTCAATGGTGCTGGTGAAAGTGTGCAATGTATGTGGTGATGGTGGTGTCATGGTGTGTATTGTCAATGGTGCTGGTGAAAGTGTGCAATGTATGTGGTGATGGTGGTGTCATGGTGTGTATTGTCAATGGTGCTGGTGAAAGTGTGCAATGTATGTGGTGATGGTGGTGTCATGGTGTGTATTGTCAATGGTGCTGGTGAAAGTGTGCAATGTATGTGGTGATGGTGGTGTCATGGTGTGTATTGTCAATGGTGCTGGTGAAAGTGTGCAATGTATGTGGTGATGGTGGTGTCATGGTGTGTATTGTCAATGGTGCTGGTGAAAGTGTGCAATGTATGTGGTGATGGTGGTGTCATGGTGTGTATTGTCAATGGTGCTGGTGAAAGTGTGCAATGTATGTGGTGATGGTGGTGTCATGGTGTGTATTGTCAATGGTGCTGGTGAAAGTGTGCAATGTATGTGGTGATGGTGGTGTCATGGTGTGTATTGTCAATGGTGCTGGTGAAAGTGTGCAATGTATGTGGTGATGGTGGTGTCATGGTGTGTATTGTCAATGGTGCTGGTGAAAGTGTGCAATGTATGTGGTGATGGTGGTGTCATGGTGTGTATTGTCAATGGTGCTGGTGAAAGTGTGCAATGTATGTGGTGATGGTGGTGTCATGGTGTGTATTGTCAATGGTGCTGGTGAAAGTGTGCAATGTATGTGGTGATGGTGGTGTCATGGTGTGTATTGTCAATGGTGCTGGTGAAAGTGTGCAATGTATGTGGTGATGGTGGTGTCATGGTGTGTATTGTCAATGGTGCTGGTGAAAGTGTGCAATGTATGTGGTGATGGTGGTGTCATGGTGTGTATTGTCAATGGTGCTGGTGAAAGTGTGCAATGTATGTGGTGATGGTGGTGTCATGGTGTGTATTGTCAATGGTGCTGGTGAAAGTGTGCAATGTATGTGGTGATGGTGGTGTCATGGTGTGTATTGTCAATGGTGCTGGTGAAAGTGTGCAATGTATGTGGTGATGGTGGTGTCATGGTGTGTATTGTCAATGGTGCTGGTGAAAGTGTGCAATGTATGTGGTGATGGTGGTGTCATGGTGTGTATTGTCAATGGTGCTGGTGAAAGTGTGCAATGTATGTGGTGATGGTGGTGTCATGGTGTGTATTGTCAATGGTGCTGGTGAAAGTGTGCAATGTATGTGGTGATGGTGGTGTCATGGTGTGTATTGTCAATGGTGCTGGTGAAAGTGTGCAATGTATGTGGTGATGGTGGTGTCATGGTGTGTATTGTCAATGGTGCTGGTGAAAGTGTGCAATGTATGTGGTGATGGTGGTGTCATGGTGTGTATTGTCAATGGTGCTGGTGAAAGTGTGCAATGTATGTGGTGATGGTGGTGTCATGGTGTGTATTGTCAATGGTGCTGGTGAAAGTGTGCAATGTATGTGGTGATGGTGGTGTCATGGTGTGTATTGTCAATGGTGCTGGTGAAAGTGTGCAATGTATGTGGTGATGGTGGTGTCATGGTGTGTATTGTCAATGGTGCTGGTGAAAGTGTGCAATGTATGTGGTGATGGTGGTGTCATGGTGTGTATTGTCAATGGTGCTGGTGAAAGTGTGCAATGTATGTGGTGATGGTGGTGTCATGGTGTGTATTGTCAATGGTGCTGGTGAAAGTGTGCAATGTATGTGGTGATGGTGGTGTCATGGTGTGTATTGTCAATGGTGCTGGTGAAAGTGTGCAATGTATGTGGTGATGGTGGTGTCATGGTGTGTATTGTCAATGGTGCTGGTGAAAGTGTGCAATGTATGTGGTGATGGTGGTGTCATGGTGTGTATTGTCAATGGTGCTGGTGAAAGTGTGCAATGTATGTGGTGATGGTGGTGTCATGGTGTGTATTGTCAATGGTGCTGGTGAAAGTGTGCAATGTATGTGGTGATGGTGGTGTCATGGTGTGTATTGTCAATGGTGCTGGTGAAAGTGTGCAATGTATGTGGTGATGGTGGTGTCATGGTGTGTATTGTCAATGGTGCTGGTGAAAGTGTGCAATGTATGTGGTGATGGTGGTGTCATGGTGTGTATTGTCAATGGTGCTGGTGAAAGTGTGCAATGTATGTGGTGATGGTGGTGTCATGGTGTGTATTGTCAATGGTGCTGGTGAAAGTGTGCAATGTATGTGGTGATGGTGGTGTCATGGTGTGTATTGTCAATGGTGCTGGTGAAAGTGTGCAATGTATGTGGTGATGGTGGTGTCATGGTGTGTATTGTCAATGGTGCTGGTGAAAGTGTGCAATGTATGTGGTGATGGTGGTGTCATGGTGTGTATTGTCAATGGTGCTGGTGAAAGTGTGCAATGTATGTGGTGATGGTGGTGTCATGGTGTGTATTGTCAATGGTGCTGGTGAAAGTGTGCAATGTATGTGGTGATGGTGGTGTCATGGTGTGTATTGTCAATGGTGCTGGTGAAAGTGTGCAATGTATGTGGTGATGGTGGTGTCATGGTGTGTATTGTCAATGGTGCTGGTGAAAGTGTGCAATGTATGTGGTGATGGTGGTGTCATGGTGTGTATTGTCAATGGTGCTGGTGAAAGTGTGCAATGTATGTGGTGATGGTGGTGTCATGGTGTGTATTGTCAATGGTGCTGGTGAAAGTGTGCAATGTATGTGGTGATGGTGGTGTCATGGTGTGTATTGTCAATGGTGCTGGTGAAAGTGTGCAATGTATGTGGTGATGGTGGTGTCATGGTGTGTATTGTCAATGGTGCTGGTGAAAGTGTGCAATGTATGTGGTGATGGTGGTGTCATGGTGTGTATTGTCAATGGTGCTGGTGAAAGTGTGCAATGTATGTGGTGATGGTGGTGTCATGGTGTGTATTGTCAATGGTGCTGGTGAAAGTGTGCAATGTATGTGGTGATGGTGGTGTCATGGTGTGTATTGTCAATGGTGCTGGTGAAAGTGTGCAATGTATGTGGTGATGGTGGTGTCATGGTGTGTATTGTCAATGGTGCTGGTGAAAGTGTGCAATGTATGTGGTGATGGTGGTGTCATGGTGTGTATTGTCAATGGTGCTGGTGAAAGTGTGCAATGTATGTGGTGATGGTGGTGTCATGGTGTGTATTGTCAATGGTGCTGGTGAAAGTGTGCAATGTATGTGGTGATGGTGGTGTCATGGTGTGTATTGTCAATGGTGCTGGTGAAAGTGTGCAATGTATGTGGTGATGGTGGTGTCATGGTGTGTATTGTCAATGGTGCTGGTGAAAGTGTGCAATGTATGTGGTGATGGTGGTGTCATGGTGTGTATTGTCAATGGTGCTGGTGAAAGTGTGCAATGTATGTGGTGATGGTGGTGTCATGGTGTGTATTGTCAATGGTGCTGGTGAAAGTGTGCAATGTATGTGGTGATGGTGGTGTCATGGTGTGTATTGTCAATGGTGCTGGTGAAAGTGTGCAATGTATGTGGTGATGGTGGTGTCATGGTGTGTATTGTCAATGGTGCTGGTGAAAGTGTGCAATGTATGTGGTGATGGTGGTGTCATGGTGTGTATTGTCAATTGTCAATGGTGCTGGTGAAAGTGTGCAATGTATGTGGTGATGGTGGTGTCATGGTGTGTATTGTCAATGGTGCTGGTGAAAGTGTGCAATGTATGTGGTGATGGTGGTGTCATGGTGTGTATTGTCAATGGTGCTGGTGAAAGTGTGCAATGTATGTGGTGATGGTGGTGTCATGGTGTGTATTGTCAATGGTGCTGGTGAAAGTGTGCAATGTATGTGGTGATGGTGGTGTCATGGTGTGTATTGTCAATGGTGCTGGTGAAAGTGTGCAATGTATGTGGTGATGGTGGTGTCATGGTGTGTATTGTCAATGGTGCTGGTGAAAGTGTGCAATGTATGTGGTGATGGTGGTGTCATGGTGTGTATTGTCAATGGTGCTGGTGAAAGTGTGCAATGTATGTGGTGATGGTGGTGTCATGGTGTGTATTGTCAATGGTGCTGGTGAAAGTGTGCAATGTATGTGGTGATGGTGGTGTCATGGTGTGTATTGTCAATGGTGCTGGTGATAGTGTGCAATGTATGTGGTGATGGTGGTGTCATGGTGTGTATTGTCAATGGTGCTGGTGAAAGTGTGCAATGTATGTGGTGATGGTGGTGTCATGGTGTGTATTGTCAATGGTGCTGGTGATAGTGTGCAATGTATGTGGTGATGGTGGTGTCATGGTGTGTATTGTCAATGGTGCTGGTGAAAGTGTGCAATGTATGTGGTGATGGTGGTGTCATGGTGTGTATTGTCAATGGTGCTGGTGATAGTGTGCAATGTATGTGGTGATGGTGGTGTCATGGTGTGTATTGTCAATGGTGCTGGTGAAAGTGTGCAATGTATGTGGTGATGGTGGTGTCATGGTGTGTATTGTCAATGGTGCTGGTGAAAGTGTGCAATGTATGTGGTGATGGTGGTGTCATGGTGTGTATTGTCAATGGTGCTGGTGAAAGTGTGCAATGTATGTGGTGATGGTGGTGTCATGGTGTGTATTGTCAATGGTGCTGGTGAAAGTGTGCAATGTATGTGGTGATGGTGGTGTCATGGTGTGTATTGTCAATGGTGCTGGTGAAAGTGTGCAATGTATGTGGTGATGGTGGTGTCATGGTGTGTATTGTCAATGGTGCTGGTGAAAGTGTGCAATGTATGTGGTGATGGTGGTGTCATGGTGTGTATTGTCAATGGTGCTGGTGAAAGTGTGCAATGCATGTGGTGATGGTGGTGTCATGGTGTGTATTGTCAATGGTGCTGGTGAAAGTGTGCAATGCATGTGGTGATGGTGGTGTCATGGTGTGTATTGTCAATGGTGCTGGTGAAAGTGTGCAATGCATGTGGTGATGGTGGTGTCATGGTGTGTATTGTCAATGGTGCTGGTGAAAGTGTGCAATGTATGTGGTGATGGTGGTGTCATGGTGTGTATTGTCAATGGTGCTGGTGAAAGTGTGCAATGTATGTGGTGATGGTGGTGTCATGGTGTGTATTGTCAATGGTGCTGGTGAAAGTGTGCAATGTATGTGGTGATGGTGGTGTCATGGTGTGTATTGTCAATGGTGCTGGTGAAAGTGTGCAATGTATGTGGTGATGGTGGTGTCATGGTGTGTATTGTCAATGGTGCTGGTGAAAGTGTGCAATGTATGTGGTGATGGTGGTGTCATGGTGTGTATTGTCAATGGTGCTGGTGAAAGTGTGCAATGTATGTGGTGATGGTGGTGTCATGGTGTGTATTGTCAATGGTGCTGGTGAAAGTGTGCAATGTATGTGGTGATGGTGGTGTCATGGTGTGTATTGTCAATGGTGCTGGTGAAAGTGTGCAATGTATGTGGTGATGGTGGTGTCATGGTGTGTATTGTCAATGGTGCTGGTGAAAGTGTGCAATGTATGTGGTGATGGTGGTGTCATTTTTTTTTTTTTTTTTTTTTTATGCGAGGAAGAAGGAACCAAAGGCCATGAGCCCGCAGTAACAGTTCCCTCCAAGAGAAAAACAAAATACAATAGAGAGCCAAATTCAAGATCCGATCATTTTGAGATGCCTGGACACACTGCGTTTGAAAGACTGGAGATCATAGGCAGGAGGAAATACAGACAGAGGGAGACAGTTCCAGAGCTGACCTGTTGCATGAATGAAAGACTGGGAGTAACGGTTAACTCTTGCATTAGAGAGTTGGACAGAAAAGGGATAAGAGTTTGCTGCCAGACGGGTGCTACGTGCCCGTCGTAGAGGTGGAGGAATGCAAGCAGACAGTTCAGAGGAGCAGTGACCATTAAAGTAGCGATAGAAAAGAGATAAAGATGCAACATGGTCATGGTGTGTATTGTCAGTGGTGCTGGTGATGGTGTGCAATATATGTGGTGATGGTGGTGTAATGGTGTGTATGGTCAGTGGTGGTGGTGATGGTGGTGTTGGTGTGTAATATAAGTGATGGTCGTGAGATAGTGTGTAATGTCAATCGTGCTGGTGGTTGGTAGTGGTGGTGGTGTGTAATGTCAGTGATCATGGTGGTGTGTAATGACTTTGGTGGTGTTGGGGGTCGTGTGTAGTGTCAGTGATGGTGGTATCAGTTGTGGAAGTGGTGATGGTAGTGGTGTGCAAAGTCAGTGTTGGTGGCTGTGATGTGTAATGTCAGTGATGGTGGTGATGGTGTGTAATGTCAGTGGTGGTGGCTGTGGTGTGTAATGTCAGTGGTGATGGTAGTGATGTGTTATATCAGTGGTGGTTGGTGGTGGTGTGTACGTGGTGGTGGTTGTGGTGGTGGTGTAATGTCAGTGGTGGTGGTGGTGGTGTATAATATCAGTGGCGGTGGTAGTGGTGTGTTATATCAGTTGTGGTGGTGGTGGTTTGTAATATAAGTGGTGGTAGTTGTGGTGGTGGTGGTGTGTAATGTCAGTGGTGGTGGTAGTGGTGGTGGTGGTGGTGTGTAATGTCAGTGGTGGTGGTAGTGGTGGTGGTGGTGGTGTGTAATGTCAGTGGTGGTGGTGGTGGTGTGTACTGTCAGTGGTAGTAGTGGTGGTGGTTGTGTGCAGTACCATTCATGGACGTGGAGTGTAACGTCGGTGGCGGTGGTGATTGCATATAATGTATGTGGTGGTGGTGGAGGTGGTGGTGTTGGTAGCTGTGGTGTGAAATGTCAGTGGTAGTGATGGTGATGGTGTGCAATGTTAATGGTGGTGGAGATGGTATAATGTAAGTTGTGATGACGTGTAATGTCAGTGATAGTGCTGGTGATGAGTAATATAAGTGCTGGTGGAGGTGGTAGTGATGGTGTGTAATGTAAGTGGTGATGGTGGTGGTGGTAGTGGTGGTGTTTAATGTCAATGGTGGTGGTGCTGGTCGTGGTGGTGTTTAATGTCTGTGGTGGTGGTGGTGGTGGTGGTGGTGGTGGTGGTAGTGGTGGCGATCTGGAGGTGGCAGTGGTAGCGGTGGTAGTGGCGGTGTGCAGTGTCAATGGTGGGTGGTGGTGGTGTGCAATGTCAGTGGTGGGTGGTGGGTGGTGGTTGGTGGTGGTGGTGTGTAATATTAGTGGTGCTGGTGTGTCATGTCAGCGGTGGTGGTGGTGGAGGCGGTGTGTATTGTCGGTGGTAGAGGTGAGGTGTCTGTGGTCATGGTCATGGTGGCAGTATGCAATGTCAGTAATGGCGGTGGTGAGGTGTCAGTGGTGGTCAGGTGTCTGTGGCGGTGATAGTGGTGGTGGCAGTGGTGGTGTTGGTGATACGTCTGTGGTGGTGGTGTTAGTGATGGTGGTGGTATGTGCCGTCAATGTTGTTGGTGGTGATGATGTGTAATGTCGGTGGTGATGATGTATATGTTTGTGGTAGTGGTGGTGCTGGCGGGGCGGGTGTTAATTTTAGCGTTTTTGGTGGTGGTGGTGGTGTGTAATGTCAAGGGTGATGGTGGTGGTGGTGTGTAGTGTCAAGGGTGATGGTGGTGGTGGTGTGTAATGGTAAGGGTGTTGTTGTTGGTGGTGTGTAATGTCAAGGGTGATGGTGTGTAACGTTAGTGGCGTTGGTGATGGTGGTGTGTAATGTCCGTGTAGTGGTGGTGGAGTGGTGTGTCATGTCAGTGGTGGTGGTGGAGTAGTGTGTCATGTCAGTGGTGGTGGTGGAGTGGTGTGTCATGTCAGTGGTGGTGGTGGAGTGGTGTGTCATGTCAGTGGTGGTGGTGGAGTGGTGTGTCATGTCAGTGGTGGTGGTGGAGTGGTGTGTCATTTCAGTGGTGATGGTGGTGTGGTGTGTCTTGTCAGTGGTGGTGGTGGAGTGGTGTATCATGCCTGTGGTGGTGTTGATGGTGGTGTGGTGTGTCCTGTCAGTGGTGGTGATGGTGGTGTGTTATGTCAGTGGTACTGGTGATGGTGGCTTGTAGCCTAATGCCAGAGGTGGCGGTGGTGGTGTGTTATGTCTGAGGTGGTGGTGGTGGTGTGTTATGGCTATGGTGGCAGTGTGCTACCAGTGTTGATGGTGGACTTGGTGGTGTTGTGTAATGTCAATGGTGGTGGTGGTGTGTAATGTTGGTGGTAGTGGTGGTGGTGTGTAATGTCAGCAGTGGTGGTGGTGGTGATGGTGGGGAAGGTGTGTAATGTCAATGGTGGTGTTGGTGGTGGTGGTGAGAAGGTTGTGGTGGTGGTAGTGGTGCTGAGGAGTCTGTAGTGGTGTTGGTGACTGTGTGCAATGCCAATAGTTGTGCTGGTGGTGGTGGTATTATGTGCTGTCAGTGCTGGTGATGGTGGTGATGATGTGTAAGGTCGGTAGTGGTAATGTGTATGTATAAAATATATGTGGTGGTGGTGGTGGTGGTGGCGCTGGCAGGGGTTGTGTGTAATATTAGTGGTTTTGGTGGTGGTGGTCTATAATGTCAGTGATGGTAGTGGTGGGCGAGTGTAAACTAGGTGTGGTGGTGGTTGTGGTGGTGTGTAATGTGAGTGGTTGTGGTGGCAGTGTGTAATGGCGATGGTGGTGAGTAACTTTCAACTGGTGGTAGTGATGGTGGTGCTGGCTGTGTTTAATCCCTAAAGTACTAAGCTCATCGATTGATCTTTTTGCGCAATTTCTTAAAAGGACGAGCAATGCCAATCGTGCAACATCCACAAAAAAACTTGTGGCAGCTGGCTTTACCCCAGCTGTGACGTAGATGGCTTCTAACCAATCAGAACTAAGTGTTGGACACACTGGAGGGGGGACCCAGGCTCATACCCAGTGGTGGGAGGTGTACCCCCCACCTCCCTCTCGCCACGTCCCTCTACTGCACTACCTTGTTACTACCCTACCTCCCACTGTTCTTACCACCATCACCACCCTTTGCACACCCTCCTCATGCATCCCCCCCTCCCATATGGATCCCCCCCATGTTCCCCCCCATCATCTGAGGGGAGGGTGTTTCCCCTCTACTCTCCCCCCATGTCCCTGTACTCCACTGAGGCCCTACTTTTGTGTCTGGTGGTGATCTTCTCCCATCCCTCCATCCCAGTACTCTCCCTCCTGGTCTTACCACCTCCTACCACCTCCCCCCACCCCCTAGCACACAGTATCTTTACCTCCTCGGCCTTGAATATTTTGCGTATTTTTTACGCTCTATGGCGCGCGTTTTTAAATCATTACCTGTAATTTATTTGTTTCTAGCTGTCTTTATTCGAAACCCACTCGAAAAAGAAATTTTATTTTATGCCGATGCATCCAAGCATGTTGGAGCCTTCAAAAAAGAAACAAAACTAAAACTAGCTCGATTTGACAGCTCGGAGGGGAGGGGAGGGAGGGAGGGGAAAGGGGGGAGAGGAGGCTAGGCGAGGGGAGGGGAAGGAAGGGGAGGAGAGGAGGGGAGGGGAGGGAAGGGGAGGGAGGGGACTGGAGGTATGGGAAGGGGAGAGGAGGGGAGGATAATTTTTAATATTCATCATATTTTTTTGGGGGGTTTGTCACCATTTTATAGTTTTCTAAGCACATTACAATGGTTTATAACATCTGTACACACACACACACACACACACACACACACACACAAAATGATTTTGGTGATTTTTGTACGTATTTTTGTGAAGAAAACAGGTGCGAGCGGCGTATTTTCTTTCTCGCCGGGGCCGGGACGGGTGACTATTATCAACTTTGACGGACCATAGCTCGGTAACTATTGGGTCTAGGAGGGTGGGGTTTGCGTTTTCAGGTGTGTAAATTCAAGCTCAATAAATCGGGCATAAAACTTTTAACCCTTGACATAGTCGAAAAATAAGCCTGTTTTTGCGTCCTAAGGGGTAGTCGAGGCAGGAGAATTGCGTACCCTAGGGGTTAATATCACTGGGAGTGGTGATGGTGATGTGTGATGTCAGTGGTAATGGTGGTAGTGGTTTTTAATGTCACTGGTTGTGATTTTTAACTTCAGTGGTGGTGGTGTAAGAGTGGTATGAACCGTCACTGGTGGTTGTGGACATAGTGGTGGTGGTGTTGATGATGGTGGTCGTTGTTGTGGTTTATAATATGACTGACTGTGGTGCCGGTGTGTAATGTCAGTGGTGGTGGTGGTGGTGTGTAATGTCAGTGTTGGTCATGGCGGTGGTAGTGGTGGAGATGGTGTTTGATGTCAGTGGTCGTGGTGGAGGCAGCGGTCTGAATTGACAGTGGTGGTGGTGGTGGTTGTAGTGCGTATTGTTAGTGGTGGTAGTGGTGAAATATCACTAGTGGTGGTGGTGATGGTGTAATGTTACTTGTGGTGGTGGTGGAGGTATGTTATGTCAGTGGTGTTGGTGGTTTTGGTGGTGGTGTGTATGGTGGGGTGTGTATTATCAGCGGTGATGGTATTGTTATGTAATGGTAGTTTAACCAGTGATGATGGTGATGGTATGCGGTGGTGGTGTAACATCAGTGGTAGTGGTGATGGTGTGTATTATCAGTGATGGTGGTGGTGGTTGTGTGTATTCTCAGTGGTGGTGGTGATGGTGATGATATTATCAGTAGTGGTGGTGGTGATGTATTATCGGTGATGGTGGTGGTGATAGCATGCAAACTCGGTGGTGGTGGTGTGCTGGTGGTTAGTCATGTCACTGCTGGTAGTTGTGGTGAGTAATGCCATTAGTGGTATGTGATATCACTTACTTTGATCGTGGTGGAGAATGACGTCAGTGGCAGTAGGACTGTGCCGTGAAGTGGTCTTTTGGTGATGTGTTGCCTTCACCCTTTTACTATGGCCATGGCATACTATGTTTCCTGAAAGTTTTTTTTTTCTTTGTTTATTTTTGGTGTTTCTCCATTAAAGCTTACTTCTACGGAATGACGGTTGTATCTTAGATCTTATTTACCTGAAAATAATTATACATGTACAGTCGTCAGCACAAATTCGTTCCAGGCCTGCTCGTGTGATGTGGTTGTTTTGTCTGGCAACAATGTATAGGAACTAGTTGCCACACAGGCTTTTATACGCTTTAAAGACGTGTTTGTAAGAGTTAGTGCTATAAATCGCCCAGAATGCAGTAGACTTTATATCTGATTAGCATAAAAATGAGCAAAAGACGACAGAAGAATGTTGTAGAGTGATAAAACTTCTGCTCTCTCCCTCGTACCCACTCCATGTCCCTCCCCACCCTACCTATCAACCCCCCCCCATACTGCTTCATTTCCACTCCCCTCTCTCCGCACCCTGTCTACCTTAACCACGACGCAGATCTACGTAATGAACTGCACTCTTCTCCATTTCTTGTCTATTCCTGTAACCTTTCAGCTCCTTATATTCGTGAGTATCTTGCCATGCCTCAGTCTTTTTCACCCACTCTTTACTCCAAACGTGATGCAGTAGTTCGAAACATGATGGGTCTGATCCTGCTTCATGAATCAGTGAACAGTATGAGGAGGATGGGAACATTTTTCTTGGAACGAGAGAGAGAGAGAGAGAGAGAGAGAGAGAGAGAGAGAGAGGAAGTAGAAGGAATGGATAAACAAATGTTTGTTTAATTTCGCCTACTGAAATAATGGCCACCAACTGCCAGGCTCACTAAACACACACACACACACACACACACACACACACACACACACACAGTAAGGAATACATCACAAGAACGAGACCTCAAACGTTTCTGTATCTAGCGGCTGTTGGGAGTGACAAGGGGTAGAGAAAATAATGACAACTGGAATAAAAAGAGTGGGAATCAGACGAGGAGGGTGAGAATGGGATTAAAACACGAAGGAATATTGGTAATTAGCCTTGTATACATTTTATTAAAGCATTTCGAGCAACTGAGAGAAGGACAGTATTGGTTTAGTAAACAGTAAAGAAAGAATTGTGATGCAACAGTCGGGTTAGTGCCGTGTGTAAATGAATGAAGGTAGAGTCGGGAGAGGAGAAAGTGGGGAGGCATGAACTGAGTAGGGTGTAGGAGGGAGAGGGAGGAGTGGGGGGACATCAGGAGGAGAAAGGGGGAGAGAGGGGAAGGGAGTTTAGACACAGTTATGAGGAATGTCAGAGTATTACGCTCGTACGTCGTTTCATAACGTTCTGTCAGCTCTTGCACTTTTTTTTATACTAACTAAATACGGTATACATAATATTGTATTCTAGCCAGCCTCTAGTACCACTTTTAAAAAACACGTCGTTAAAGTGTATAAAAGTCTACGTGGCAACTAGTCCCTTTACACTGTTGCCAGACAAAAGGACTCACATCACACGAGTAGACTTGCAGCGAATTTATGCTGCCGACTGTACAATACATTCGAAAAAAAAAAAAAAAAAAAAAAAAAGCGTCTCAAAGCAGGTAATCAATAGTTTCACTGTGAGCGTTGTTGTTACCGTGGTCTTCCTAAAGCAAATTTTTCAGAATTATAGTTTATTTTACATGTTGTACAATCTCCATGCTTTACAAGATGATAATGACAGCAGGCAAAGACATCAACAAAAAATGACAGGAGAACATTTTCAAAAGTTCAAACATATCGTTTTGATCGTGCGTAAAGTAGCTGGGCCTAGTACCTCGACACTGTTTCTCAGTTTTTGATTAAGCACTTTAAAATTATCTTACAGCCGAAAATACTCGCATGAGAAAATGACGGGCACGTAATTATCAAAAGCTGGACGTAGAACCACTAGACTCTCAAACAACCATCCCCCAAAAGATAATTGCATTATTTGGCTTTGGTCATGTTTATGTAGCGGACAAGTTGGATTTGAATGTGCCTGTGTAGCACTTGTGTGTGTGTGTGTGTGTGTGTGTGTGTGTGTGTGTGTGTGTGTGTGTGTGTGTGTGTGTGTGTGTGTGTGTGTGTGTGTGTGTGTGTAATTCTTTTCCTAGAAGGTACAAAAACAAGCATATACATGTACTTGATTTACAAATAAGCTAACTTTGGGAAGAGTTATGCACTGCTTGCAAATGGTGGCTCTAGTTTAACATACTCCTGCCAACCCAGGTGGTAGCTGCGGTGGCTCGGCGGTTTGCGTACTCATATCATGATGAGTTTACAACAGGTTAGGGGTTGGAGCCCACACTTCAGATTACATTAAAATGGGTGCTGATAGTATGCCCTTTCATATGGCTGTATTATGTTCGTACCTTGTCAGTTATACTGATGACATATAAAGTTTGGCAATTACAAACATAGCCTTTAGAAACTTGATTGTTTCACATGCATTAATTTTCCTATAGACAAGCCTTGCCCATTTGTTTTACACTGTCATGGGAAAGAGTGAATTCTGGCTATTAATTTCCTTTTTGAGTAAAAGGTCCCACCTTGCAGTGAATCTACTGTGAAATGATACAGATAAAGATACAGCCTCTCATGTGATACAGATTTCAGTATATCATTTCCCTACTAGATGTCCTCCCAAAATGAGTAAAATTAACCGGTTTGTTTACAGAGACTTAAGCCAGTAATGGTGGTATAAGATGTCAAAGATTACGCTAGTGATGTTGAGTGATGTCAGTACTTGTAATAACGGTAAGTGATGTCAGCAGATGTGGAACTGGTGGTGATTTCTGTCAAAAGCAGTGATGGTGGCGGTAATGTGAGTGTACGAGCAAAGAGGGTGATGAATATTATCAGAGGTGATAACTATGATGACAGAAAATTTTGAAGTACATGGTGTTTCAGTACAACCTTAGACAGGATTTGATAACAGGACATCCCCTCCAAGTGCACATGCATACACACACACGCACACACACGCTCAGATAAGGCTTGATTACACACACATACACACACACACACACACACACACACGATTGCTTCAGTCGCACGCAGTGGAGCATGAGTGTTATCTGCTTGGCTTGGTTTGTTTGTCAGTCTGTCAGCATTATTATGGAAGATACTACTGGATAAAACTATCAAATCTGCAATATTGACTGTGGCCCGTGATAGGAAAAAGCTGTTTAATTTTGAGCGAAAAAGTTCAAAGGTCAAGGTTTTGGTCATGGGGAAAAAATAATACTGAACTGTGCTGATGTGAAAGGATGACGGTGAATCATTAGTGGAAAAAATGGTTAATTTTGGTTGAGAAAATAAAGGTTGAGGCCAGGATGCGAGGACAGACGCTTGATCCTTTGACCGATTGTTTTTTTTTATCAAACATGTAACGTGTATGTGTGCTGCAGTTTTTGAGGGTGACTTTCTGTATATACTGTTTGCATCTATCTATCTATCTATCTATCTATCTGTTCTTCTGTCTGCCTTTATAACTATCTATCTATGTATCTATATGTGGATATCTCGTAGCTAGCCATGTGTGTCTTTCCCTATCTGTATATCTATTTACCTGTCTGCCTGTCTTTCTGTCTGTCTGTATATCTGTATATCTGTCTGACTGTCTATCTATCTGTTTGTCCACTTTTCAATCGATATAATGTATGTGCGTTTGTAGCAGTCTGTCCACGTGTGTGTGTGAGGGTGCCTTTCTGTTCATGTACGTGTGTATGTATGTTCGTATGTCTATATGTGTCCGTGTGCGTGTCGTTAAGCCCTCACTGCCTGTTGCTAAACGGTCCACAGGTCTCCCAATATCTCTCACTTCTCCCTCCTCCCTCTCTCTCTCTCTCTCTCTCTCTCTCTTCTGTATTTCGTACTCTCTCTCTCTCTCTCTCTTTTCTGTATTTCGTATGTCTGTGTGTGCCTGTCTGCCTGTGTCTTCCCTTCTCCTTCTCCGCCTCCCTTTTTGCTCTACATTCCTTCTCCCCCCTCACTCCCCACATCCTACATCTGTCATATATTTACATTTCTCATGTCTCCCTTTCCTTGTTTCCTTTGCCCGTTCCTTCGTTTATGCCTCATCCTCTTCTTTTTTCTTATTATTCTATGTTCCTTTCGCTTAAAATTTATTTCTCTTGGGCCTTCTCTTCTTCCTTCTTTTCGTTCCTTTATCGTTTTTCTTTTTTTGTTTCATACTTTTCTTTGTTTTTTGCAGTTACTTCGCCTATTACAACACTCTTCATTCTAGATTTGATTATTTTTCTTTTACATTCTCTTTCCTTGTATTTGGCTATCTCCATCCCGCCCTTATTGTTAGTCGCATTTTCTCTTTCTTTTGGCCAATTCCATGCTACCCTTATTGTTAGTCGCGTTTTCTTTCTTTCTTGTTTAGTTGTGGCAGGCACTTCTACCCTTCAGAATTAACCGATTCCGACAAAATCTGGAAACAATGACCTGCCTATAACCTAGTTGCGTCTGCAAGGTTTTGGTTGCTAGGCAACGACTCGTTGCCTAGCAACGGCCGAAAAACTGTTTTTTTGTGTGTGTGCTTTTCACGTTTTGAGTTGTAGAGGCATTATTAATGGGCGTACAAAGCTCTGACTTCTCCAGACATAATTTTGAGGTCATTCCCTATTGGAAGTGCGCCATCCATTTGTTTCCTTCTCTCCTCTAGTTTTCGAGTGGCAACCCTGCAAAGAGTGGCCTCAGCATCCCTAGCAGTCTTGTTTAACACCCTGCGCACTGGCAGTATTTTGATGTGGCTGCCCTCTCACTACAGGCATATTTCCCAAACTAGCCTGTTTTCAAACTTTCAATTCTGGGAAAGTATAGCAGTCTGGGAAACAAAGACCTTATCACTCACCAGTTCTTCTGCTTGCAAATAAAAGCATCCCCAAGTCTGCAGGTGGTCTCTTCGATGAGTAAGGAAGTAAAGAAGATGAGTAATTTTGTCACTTGAGGCAGGACGAATTCGTGCGCGTGTGTGTGGCCCCGACTTTGGCTTTGCTCTTAATGTGACAATTCCACTACTAGGTAAATTAGACACAGTGGTGTCTAAGGCACACCCTATGGCACTACAACCGAGCCCTTTTCCGGTATTCTTGGAATGAGGCTGTGCAGGGGTCCGCATGAGACAGAAACAGAATCGAACAAGAAGTTTCAGAAATTATCCTGTTACACCTGGCAAAATCAGAGAGAAGACAGAGGTATGTTTGTGTGAGGCGGTGGGAGTCTCTCCCTACCCTTTGGTGCAGAGATCAAATGGTGGCCAGTTCAAACTATGGCGGGAATACATTAGCAGCTCCTCTCATCATTCGGCAGTCCCTGTCCACCCATTATGCTGCAGCATATGCCATTTCTCGGCGCATAGGGGTTAACTGTAGCAGGCACTTCTACCCTTCAGCATTAACCGATTCCAACCAAACCTGGACACAATGACCAGCCTATGACCTAGTTATGTCCCCATAAGGTTTTGGTTGCTAGGCAACTACTCGTTCCCAAGCAATGTCTGAAAAACCGTTTTTTCGTACTTTTCATCTTTTGAGCTGTAGAAGCATTACTAATGGGCGTAGAAAGCTCTGACTTCTTTACACGTAATCTTGAAGTCATTCCCTATCAGGAAGTGTGCCATCCATTTTTTCCCCTCTCTCCTTTAGTTTTTGAGTGGCAAGCCTGCGAAGATTGGCCTCAGCATCCCTAGCAACCAGTACCGGATATTAAAAATGCCCCCCCCCCTAGTTCCTCAGCAGCTGAATGGAACTGAATGGAAGGCTGCTTGTTTATAAAACTTGACTAGTACTACACCTTTCTATTGTACACCTATATGGTACATTGGTCAGGTCAAGGGTGAAAGGTTATCAAATGCAAAAACAATGAAAACAGCTAAAATCATGACTATGCTCGAGTGAAATGCTGAGACTCTAAAGAATGTTAAGCCAGGGCCATGATTCATGGCTGGATTTTTGCACTGGAGTACCTCCACACAAAAATGACATTTAGTGTCGAAACTCATTTCCAGTCACTGGCAGATCCATCTAGAAGTTGTACCTCTGGTGGGCCATTCCACGAATTTCAAGTTCCCTAGCTCCACAGTGGGTGGATGGAACTGAATGAAACTTTGCATGCTTACAGACGTCAATGAGTACTGTACTACAAGTGTGCTTCAATTATGCATAACCCATATCCATCAGGTCAGGGGTCATAGGTCATCTACTGTAGAAAATATGAAAAGTACCAAAATTAAGACTTTGCCTGTGAGAAGTGCTAAGGCTCCGAAGATTATTAAGCCAGGGCCATGATTCATGGGTGAAATGTTGTACTGGATTACCTCCATATAGAAATTACTTTTAGTGTCGAGACTCACATCTGGTCGCTGACAAAGCTTTGGTCCACTTAGAGCTGACCATAGTCTCCTTCCGGCTTGTTCTTATTTGTTCTCACTGTTTCCGCAGTTCATTCCTTTTATTTTTTTTCTCAAAGTTACCTGATTTCTTTTCATGAATAAGATTCAGGATTATGAATAACCTCTTTTATTTCTTCATCATTCTCTTTCTCTTCTTTATCTTGTAATTTACTTCATATCCATTCTGAAGTTTTCCCTTCTTTCTCCTTTTTGCCCTTTTTTTTTTTTTTTTTTTTACCTCTTTTACCCATTTCCTTCGATAGTTTCAGGCTCTCTTACATTCCTCCCCTTACGCCATATCATACTTAACTAAAGGTAATTCCATCTCCTCCCCCCCCTCTATCTCTTTAGTGTATGTTTCCTCTAGCTACCCTTTCTTCTTTTTCAAACTAGCTATTTCTCTTCCTTGATCCTTCATGCCTCTTTGATGTTGCCAGTTTTGTTGGACATTTTTTTCTTTTCTTTTTCCTCATCAAGCCCCTTGCTCTTTTTCCTCCTATCTCATTCCATTCCAACCCTTCCATTTTTCTCTGCAAAACTGACAAAAAAAGATGTATATACTTGTTTTTAAGCTTCAGACCAAAACATACTAGAAAGACCAAGCCATATGTTAATGAACCCTTGAAATATAAGATAATATTAAAAGTGGTCCGTGCAAAACGTATTTTAGTTTACATTCAAACTCAGGAAAGACAACTAATCCGATGACGCTTAACAACTTTCCGGTTCGTGGGACAAAGTTGCTGGACACCCTCATAACCTACATACCCATGTATTTGTCCATCCATTCCTTCTGGCACCCATCTCACACACCCATCTGTCTAATCTATCTATCTCTGTATTTATCTATCTATTTTGCACTACACAAAACCATCTACCTATATACAGACCTATCTTACCAAAACTCATACTCAGATCTGTCCAGACATTCCCAGCCTAACGTATACTCGACCAAATTAAGCTGAAATTTTACAAGGAAAAAAAAAAATGTGCATCCTGGATAAAAACTGAGGGGCACCAATTCTCTTGCCACCCATCAGATATCACACTTCTCCAACGATTACCAAAACTTAAGCACTAAATTCTCATAATGTAAAAGTATACTTAGAAAAAAATAATCCTTCCCACAGAGAAAAAAAAAAGTGTGCGTCCCGTAGCAAACCTGAGATTCACCGACTCTTTCTGAATTCAGCCTCCTCTACACGTTCCCAAAGGTTAAACACCAACTTCCCCAAATTTCCAAACTTACCTGGCCTACAGACGACAGAGAAGAGCCGAGCAATGCAACAAAAGCTGACTAGTGGTGCTGAGCGTTGGGTAAAATGATGTAAGATAATGAGCGTTCAGTTACTTAGTGACATTGTCGTTTCTAGATCCAGCCTCTGGACGTCAGACCTGAATGTTCTTTAATCTCTCTTTCTCTCTCTCTCTCTCTCTCACACACACACACGCACACACACACACACGCGCGCGCGCACACACACACACACACACACACACACACACACACACACACACACACACACACACACACACACACACCCTCCGTTATTTCTCCCATTTTCCTCTTCCACTCAGCTTCACTCTCTCCTCCTCCTCTTCCCCAGAAGCAACACCTAAGGCCTTTATTTCCCTTTCTTCATATCCTACACTTTCTCCGTTTCTCCCACCACCTCATTCAAGCACTCTCCTCTCCTCTCATATCTCTCTCACTCTTTCATACTGCTTTACACTCTTCCTCCTCCATGCAGATAATCCATATATTTCTCTCTCTCTCTCTCTCTCTTCAATGAGTGGTTGTGAAGGGAGAGAGGTTGAGCGGTCTGGGTGGTCATCAAAACTGCATCTGTTTGTGAGTGCTACACCAGCGTGTGTGAGAGGGAGAGAGAGAGAGAGAGAGAGAGAGAGAGAGAGAGAGAGAGAGAGAGAGAGAGAGACCCCACACTAACCAATTAACAATCTAAAAAGCAAGATGGACATGAACAGGACCAGTGCCATACCTGTCACCCCCAGACACACACTGAAACACAGCGCTAATACACACTTGCAAATATATCACACAGGCTTGCGCTGAGATGTAATTGTGGGTTAGATTAAGTAACTGCGGGTGGTGTGGGATAAACTCATCATTATCGTCATTATTCATTAACTATTATAACGTCTTCTTTTTCTTCTGATTGATATTATTATGGTTATCACTCCTATTACCCGTTTCTGCCCCGGAAGGGCTTGGGGAAGGGTATTGTTTTCACCCGGTTTATCTGTTTATTTGTTTGTTTGTTAACAACTTTACGCGAAACATACTAGCGCAATTTTGACTAAAATTACAGGGATGATGGGCTATGACCTTCCGATCATCTGATTAAATATTGGGTCAAATTGGGCCATGGCCCAGGCTGTAGGTCCTAAAAATATATAAAAAACAGAGACGGGTAAAAATGATTTTTTTCGCAATAACTGCTTTCAAGTTCGGTATATCGACGTGAAACTAAAACCTAAAGGTGCATCTTTTAAATCTGCATCCTATAACATGCCCTATTACATCAGTGAGGTCATCCCCCAGTTAGCGGTAGGGGGGTCAATGGGTCGGGCCTAAAATTTCAGATGGGCATAAAATCGTCAATTTTTACCCGATTTACTCCAAATTTGATGTGACATCTTTAACTAGATATCCTGTTGTGTTTATACGTCAGCACTAAAATGACTGCCGGGGACGGGTTTGCTGTGCCTTGGCGCCGCTTCTAGTTATTATTATTATTATTATTATTAAACCTTCCCATATCCCTGTGGGAAGTTTTGTTGTTGTTGTTGTTGTTGTTGCTGTTGGCTGTTGATTGCTGGTTATTGTTGGTTGTTGTTGATTGCTGGTTGTTGTTGGTTGTTGTTGGTTGTTGTTGATTGCTGGTTGTTGTTGGTTGTTGTTGGTTGTTGTTGATTGCTGGTTGTTGTTGGTTGTTGTTGATTGTGGTCGTTGGTTGTTGTTGGTTGTTGTTGTTGGTTGTTGTTGTTGTTGTTGATGTAGTTGGTTGTTGTTGGGTTCTGTTGTTGTTGTTGCTGCTGCTGTTGTTGTTGTTGTTGTTGTTGTTGTTGTTGTTCTTCTTCTTCTTCTTCTTCTTCTTCATCTTCTTCTTCTTCTTTCTTATCTAAAAATACATGACCATTACTCAGAGGCTATTTTGCCTAGAGCCTTCAAACTTTGTCAGCTGAGTCCCCCAGCTGGAGCTTCATCTGGTAAAATTGGAAGGGAATCGTTTAACTGGATCTCTGGATATTATCCAGAACATCGAAAACCAAATTGTTGATAACATCTCAGAACCACTTACGCAAGAAAGTTGAAATTTTACTGCATATGCCCCTTGCCAGGGAGCAGATCTGAATGGAGTAAGATCTTAATCGGTCGAATATCGTCCGAGATTGCCTAGGGTCAAATATTAGGATTTTCCCGGATATTCTGTATGTCACCTAATTTTCCACGATATTTTAATGCTTGAACCACCTAACTTATTGGATTTGTAGACTATAATGATCTTAGGTGATATGCACAAGATCAGTGATCCCGACCTCGCCCGGGGTAAAAAAATTTGGACTTTTCTGGATATTCCAAATGTCACTTATGAAGGATTAGAGCTAGAGCTGCAAAATTTGGTGGACTTGTAGACTGTGATGACCAAAGGTGATAATAATGACCCTGACCTCAGCGTCCCTTCATAGCTCTGCTTCTTGTAGGCAATGGCTGTGGGAATTTTTTCCTTATCAAACTCGTCCTTGGATAATTTTACGGTGTTCTAGTTATTATTATTATTATTATTATTATTATTATTATTATATTATTTGTTACTATTATTATTATTACCTCCGCCAGGGAGGTTATGTTTGTTGGTTGATTGGTTTGTGAGCAAGATTACAAAAAAGACTATTGGATGGATTTCCACGAAACTTGGTAGAAGAATGGGCCTTGACCCATAGACTCCATTATATTTTGGTGCGGATCCGTATAAAGGTGCGAATCCAGGATTTTTGTTTTCACTTTCTTTAACATTGCGAGATAGGGCGTTTTTAACATTATCGTAAATTTTCCAGTGAATATTACATAGATCTTGATGAAAAAAAAAATAAAATGCATATTTAGGATGTTGGTATCTACTAATGTGTTCAGTTTGGCGCGGATCCATATAAAATTCCGGATCTAGCGTATTTTAATATGCTTTTATAAGGGGGTAGTCTTTTTCCAGCTGCATATTGGCCCTTGGCGGAGGTATGCGCTCTAATGAGTGCCATTCTAGTTATTATTATTATTATTATTGTTATTATTATTATTATTTATTGTTACTTATTATTATTACTATTATTATTATTATTATTATTATTATTATTATTAATATCATTATTATCCATCCATCCATCCATCACCCAATCCTACGTTGCCCCATGAGAAGAGTAGGAGCCCGGGGCTGGGCAAGTTGGTCCTGACATTTAAGATGAGAGTGACCAGCCTCACTCATCCCTGAATGGCATTACGTGAGCAATAAACCCCAACCATTCCTTGGATATAAACCTTCACCGGCTCAATCCGACTACTGGAGCGCCGTAATTACCCACTAAACCACCAGGTGCCAAAATTTGGTTATATGGTTACCACCCCGAAAAGTAAATGGTTTCCTGGTGTACGGGAAACCATTTGGCTGTCACTCAGTGTGGAGTCACCCACAGGCAGAAGGAAGAAGAAAGAATGAAGGAATGAAAGACAGAAGACAGAGTGTAAAGTCACCCGTAGGCAGAAGGACGGGGAAAGAATGAAGGAAAGAAAGAAGAGGATGGGAGGGAAGAAGGATGGAGGACAGTTATTATTATTATTATTATTATTATTATTATTATTATCATTATTATTATTATTATTACCGCCTCCAAGGACGTTACGTTTTCACCCCCGTCCGTTTGTTTGTTGGTTGGTTGGTTTGTGAGCAAGATTACACAAAAACTACTGGACGGATTTCCACAACACTTGGTAGAAGAATGGGCCTTGACCCAGAATAGACTCCATTAAATTTTGGTGCGGATCCCGATAAAGGTGCGGAACAAGGATTTTTTTTTTTTTTTTTCACTTTATTTAACATTGCGAGATAGGGCGTTTTTCGACATTTTCGTAAATTTTTCAGTGAATATTGCATGGCTGTTGATGGCGGAGGTATAAGCTCTACTGAGTGCCTTTCTAGTTATTATTGTTATTATTGTTGTTTTTGTTGTTACTGTTGCTGTTACTATTGATTTGATGAAGATTAGGCATGCTAAGTGTAGAGTTGATTAAACAAGTAACATTGCGATTCCCGAAAGATGTGGAGAGAGGAAGATGACTGAAAAACACAGTAGAAGAGAGTGTTAAAATGGTTTTGGTTAAATGAAGAGAGTGGATGAAGCAAGGGTGGTGATGCAGGACGGATGCAAGATATGCAAGAGCCTCTTTTTAAATGCAAGACAGTCGACTACTGTAGTGGAGTTAAATGTGAAAACGATGTGGAAGTTAGCACCACGTAACTGTGTCAGGCACGATTGTAGAAAGGATATTCGGTCTTATGTCCCAAAACCTAACTGTAATTAGTCATCTCTCTTACGTCGACACTGAGCATGGTCGCTCGGTGCTCTCTTTCGTCCTCTCTCGCCTCTGGTGCACATTGCTTAGTCTCTTTCTCCTCCCCCGTCCCCCTGCACTTCAGTATTGGTATATTAATAAGAAGTGTTGTATAAAGGGGGTTTGTTGAGATAGAGATACAAGAGAGAGAAAGGTGACTTGCAACCTGGTTTATCCATTGCCTCTAACGAAGCCCTACCTAGCCTCTGTGATGAGATACGATTTATCTGGTCTCTATAGCTATGGCACGGCATACCTTGGCGTTGTAAACCAAACTCGTGGCTGCAGCATTCCTCTAACAGTAATATTTAAATGTAGGTTATTGTTTATTATGTAGGGTATTGTTACAGTGCAAAGGGTATATGCGCGTGAATCTGAAGGTAAATAGTGTTTTAATAGCCCAAGATGTATGTAAGTGGATATGCTATATGAAAGTGCTAGAAAGAGAGGAATGCAAGTTGGTGAAAGTTGTGGATTGACAAGAGATCAAGCTGACTGGATTAAATATGTACAGAGCACATGACAAAGATATGGCACCCGATTCCTAACTAGATAGTCAACGGAGTGACTCTAACTGACAGGTGCATGTGAAGCCCATTTAAAACAATTTGCGCAGATGGTGAGGCTCGTGAGATGGAACCAAGATTACGGGGGCATGAATGATGTGCGGATAACAGTGTTGTTCACTTCGCTGGGCATGTGCCCTACAGTTCTCCAGGTTTTCCTCTCCGACAAGGTAAGTATGTTTTTACCCCTGTTTGTTTGTTAAGTTGTTTGTCTGTTGGCAGGATTATTCAAAAACAAAAGGAGAGATTTGGACCAAATTTGGTAGGTTGACAGCCCATGTCCCAGGGAACAATTGATTAACTTCTGGGACCGATCTGGATCATATTACAGATTCTGGATCCGGAAAACACTTTTTGCGAAACCGCAATCAGTGATGAGAATGCCTAACCCATTATGAAAAGTGGTTTGGAAATTACGTTGCCCTTGTCGGAGGGCAACAAAATTTCATTTACTTTTGTCTTGCTTCTGCATCCTATCCCACCCTACCCTTAAGTGGGAAAGAGAGAGGGTCAGGTTGACGATGATGATATTAAAAACAACAATAAAAATAATAATAATAATAATAATAATTATTATTATTATTATTGTTGTTGTTGTTGTTGTTTTTGTTGCTGTTATAATATTACTGCTAATAATAATATTAATTATTATTACTACTCTATCATTATTATTATTATTATTATTATTATTATTATTATTATTATTATTATCATCATCATGATTTCCCTCATCATCATCATTACCTTAACCCTGTTTCCCATTCACAGAGGAAGTAGGAATTAGAAAAAAGAAAAGGAGAGCACATATGCAGAAAAACTATAAACACAGTGCCCAGTGAAATGACTCGTGGAGTGCAGTGCACAGTTTGCATATGAATAAATATACATGAGAATATAAGAGCCTCTGACGGTCAAGGCCGTATCGCGTGTAACTACCAATCCTCCTGTCTTAATTCAATCCTATTCAGGATCAGACATTTTAGAGGGTACAATAAAGCGTTCTTTCATGAATTCACAACATTATTTGCATTTCGTTGAGTCGAGGTTCCATATTATAACATACACAGACTCTTCCACTAACAAACGCAACCGTTCAACACATTTCCACAAGCACTCCCACCCTACATTCTAACAACCCTCCGCACGTCTCTATACATGCCAGAAGCACATGCCGTCAAATCCCAGATTCTGCCCGTCCGCATAAAATATATGTACAGCTTCATGACCTTTGGACCCTACTAAACAATATTAGGGAGGGTGTCGCCAGGACAGCTTTGGGCACTTCTCATAAAACCTATTGATATGCAAATTAGCTGTCGCCATTATCGGAAGTTCAAATTATGCTCATATCTCTCTTAGTTTCTGTTCTTTCTTGGAGATAAACGTGTCTACGCCCAAACAATACCACAACAGAACACCACACATACAGCGGCTTAACAACACAAAGTCAGACCACAGCCATTAACATCAAAACACACTGTTGCCAAAGCCAACTCACCACACCTATTTTTATCACACCACACCACGCCACAACAACATCCACATCACCACACCCACACCCAATTCATCTCTTTACATGACACCACCCCAAACCACCAACACACCCATACCCAACTCACCACATCTACGCACATCACAGCACACCACACCATCACCACATCCACCACACCACACCAGTGACACCATACTACACTGTAACTATCCACCTCAACTCAGCACAGCTACCCAGCACATCACACCACACCATACTCATCCACTCCAACACAGCACAACAACCCATCACACCATACAACACCACACTATAACTCTCATCACACCACACCATGCCCCGACTACATCAAACCATACCGCAGGTGCTACGCTCTTTCACGCACACATAGCAGAACTGTAATACTGTCATTATTACAAGACATATACATAGAGAGAGAGAGAGAGAGAGAGAGAGAGAGAGAGAGAGAGAGAGAGAGAGAGAGAGAGAGAGAGAGAGAGAGAGAGAGAGAGAGAGAGACTACTAAATTAACCAGAGCCTCACAGGCGGATGTCGCGGGTGAGTCGGCGTGGCAGGTAAAGTCAGAGGTTAAGTGGCATCGGCGCTCTTTAAAGATGCTTGATTATTGGCACTGTGACGATCTTCTCCGCGATTTCCTGTCACAACGATTCCTCAAAATCAGAATGCCTTCCAGAACACGGGCGGATTTAGTATTTTCAAAGGGAGGTGGGGGTATCTGAATCATTCGGCGAATATTCACGGATTCTGTAACAGTTCCAGATTTAGGCTATACTGACCGACGCTCCACCTTACACCCCAGAGCAGGGCGGATCTAGAATGTCAAAAGTTGTGCAAGGCTTCACATATAAGTTTTGCTTTTAGTAATTTCCTAACAATCAATTCCAGCAATTTCTTACGTATGGCAATTTGGCGTTTCCAATGAGAAGAAACATCTTAAAATACAGTCTTCAGTTCAGGCAGTAGGTGGACAGCTACTACCGACCCTTGGAGGCACTATCATGAAAGTGAAATGTGGCAGCAACCTTTGTAACTAGCCATATGAACATCACTCTTAGGTAGGAACTATTCAGTCAGCGGTACAGTCACTCGGTCATCATTTTTCTGAGTAACCGTGCAGTTGGCATAAAAAGTCCTGTCGCCTCTCCTGCCTTTCTTTCCATGAACTTTGAAAATCAGTGTAGTGAATCCGCATAACCGACAATGATGAATTTATAAAGCCACAGACCAGTGTCATCAGCGTCAGTTGCTGCAGATTCATCACGGAGATTTTCAAAACTCGACGACAGCGATGCACAATAGGCGACAGGACTTTTGATGCTCATTGTACACAGGGTCAAAGTTCAGGCTGAAACTCTCACATTATCACAGATCTTATTTCGCGTCTGAAATATCTTTGCATTATTTTTTTTTTTACGGCTTCCAGCAACTGTCATGAAGTAGTGTGCTGGTTTTGGCACATGGTTTATCTGCGTGGTTCATGAGGAACATTAGCTGTACCAGGGCGAACCTCAGTACTGAGATTCCTTACGAGGAAAGCAGGCGCAATTCCATGTATTTTTATATGTGAGTACCCAATACCCACCAAATTTAACAAATGAATCATGCTGAATTATTTGACGAACATGGATGACCTGGCAATTTGTACATGTGCAAAACTGACCTTACCCCTTTGACTTAAAGCATTCATATGTTATAGTGATATATATATATATATATATATATATATATATATATATATATATATATATATATATATATATATATATATATATATATATATATATATATATATATATATATATATATATATATATATATATATATATATATATATATATATATATATATATATATATATATATATATATATATCAGCCACTGGGTGTCCACCGCAGAACCGGCCCATTCCGGCCGAAGTGGGGATGATACAGCCATATATCTCTACCAAGTGGCTTAGGCTATCTGGCAGAGATTGTATGTAGGGTGAGAAATGCATGTAAGTGTGATTGTAATGCTGGAGTGGCTTTGGATATGTGTGTGTAATCTATGAACCAATTGTTATCGGCCCGAGCAAGCTGCTTGGGTGCAAGCATACTTTATAGTACACGACACTGGTTCAATGGGGGAGGCGGTGGCTCAATCGGGAGAGAAGTGGCCTTTCAGTCCTACCGGGCCCAGGTTCAAATACCCGCTGGGGCAGGGAACAGTTTAAGGATTTGAATTTCATGAAATCAGAATTTACTGATCTACCAGAAGACTCGCCGACATGTCGTAATAATACCCCCGCTAATACCTATACATCAGTCCTGTATGAGACAGCCCTAGCATGTATTCAATATGGACGGTGGGTGTTAGCGCCGAAGTGGTGACATGTAGAGAGGCGTATGGTGTGTAGGAGGACTACTGGGCCTTGAGAGCAGGCTGTGAAGCCTATGCCCAGAGACGGACACATAAACCAAAAAAAAAAACAGCATCCCTTATGTCCGCCAAAGTTTACTACCCTGGCGGGACGCAAACCCTCGTTCTCCCGTGTAAGAAAATGCACACTCTATCACTGTACCACAGATATATATATATGTATATATATATATCTCATCCACACTCTATCACTTTACCACAGATATATATATATATATATATATATATATATATATATATATATATATATATATATATATATATATATATATATATATTCTCTACCAGACAGCCTAAGCCACTTGGTATTGATAAATTGGCTGTATCATCCCCACTTCAGTCGGGATAGGCCGGTCCTGCAGTGGACACACAAACGGCTGATGAGATGATATATATATATATATATATATATATATATATATATATATATATATATACATACACATCATACTTACATAAATAAATATATATATATATATATATATATATATATATATATATATATATATATATATATATATATATATATACATACACACATACATACATAAATAAATAAATATATATATATATTTATATATATATATATATATATATATATATATATATATTTATATATATATATATATATATATATATATATATATATATATATATATATATATATATATATATATATATCATCTCATCGGCCGTTTGTCTGTCCACTGCAGGACCGGCCTATCCCGACCGAAGTGGGGATGATACAGCCAATGTATCACTAGTAAGTGGCTTAGGCTGTCTGGTAGAGAATATATATATATATATATATATATATATATATATATATATATATATATATATATATATATATATATATATATATATATATATATATATATATATATATATCTGTGGTACAGTGATAGAGTGTGCATTTTCTTACACGGGAGAACGAGGGTTTGCGTCCCGCCAGGGTAGTAAACTTTGGCGGACATAAGGGATGCTGTTTTTTGTTTTGTTTATGCGTCCGTCTCTGGGCATAGGCTTCACAGCCTGCTCTCAAGGCCCAGTAGTCCTCCTACACACCATACACCTCTCTACATGTCACCACTTCGGCGCTAACACCCACCGTCCATATTGAATACATGCTAGGGCTGTCTCATACAGGACTGATGTATGGGTATTAGCGGGGGTATTTTTACGACATGTCGGCGAGTCTTCTGGTAGATCAGTAAATTCTGATTTCATGAAATTCAAATCCTTAAACTGTTCCCTGCCCCAGCGGGTATTTGAACCTGGGTCCGGTATATATATATATATTAAATTCAAATCCTTTAACTGTTCCCTGCCCAAGCGGGGGATTTGAACCTGGGTCCAGTAGGACTGCAGGCCATCTATCTCTTTCTCTCTCTATTTATATATCTGGCAGGATCCCACTGCAACTCCTTGTAAATTATTCAAGGTACCGTCTTTGGCGTTACAGACCACAGGACCTCCTATACATATGATGGGCTGCACCGAATATACTGAATAATGTGGCACAAAAATTACATCTCACCAGAAACAGTGGCAGGGAGGTGAGATTATTTGTCAGTTTCCTCCCCCTGCAAACATAATTTTTACTTTTAATAATTTTACGGCGTTCTTGTTGGATTATTGTCTTCTAAAGGTCCAAACACACTGCCGCCTGTGTATATGGGCAGTGTGCCACTGAAAGTGAGTAGGCACTGTCTCGACAAATCAGAGACCGGGACACTAAACAAACTGAAATCCATGAAAATTTACGCATACAATGTAAGACGTCTCGTGGAAGACTACAAACTTGATACCTTAATAACAGCATTAGAAAACGTTAGTTCGGATATTGTATATAGGTCTGACCAAGATCCACAGAAATGGAGAAATATTAATTCAGCTCCAAGACAGCCACCATCTATTTTATTACAGAAGACGGCATAATGAACGAGTTAGTCGTGTTAGATTTCTGAGTAACAGAAATCTTGCAGAGAGCATTGTTATATTCTGTAGCGTGTCTCAGAGACTAGACAAGAGAAGTACCCAAATATAATGCAAGTATAAGCATCCTCTTCTCAAAGCACAGATGAAGAAGTAGAGGCTTTCTATGACAACGTTTCCCAGATTATGGAAGAATAAAAGACCAGATATACTCTATTCATGGGAGACTAAAAGTTAGCAAATCGAAAAATAGAGAAGCATGCATGGGCAAATTCGGAGTAGAAGTGAGGAATGATAGAGGTGGAATGGTGGTATTTTGCTGCAGTGTATAACGTGGCAATAACGAACACATTCTTCCACAAAGGAACGAGAAGAAAATGGACCTGGAGTAGCCCAAATGGAGAAACAAAGAATAAAATTGACCTCATCGTAGCAGATAAGAACAACACAATCACCAATACCACTGTTATCAACAAAGTAAATATAGGAACTGACCACAGAATGGTGGGTTGCACAGCCAGATACAATATCAGAAGTGAAAGAAAGATGATCATTTATAAAAAGCCCCCGAAAAGTAAGCAAAAACAAACCTTTCAGCTAGTAATTAGAAATAAAGAACAGGTTTCAGTCTCCAAGTTATGCTGTGACAAAGATGAATTGAATGAAAGAGTGTCAAAAGTGTTAAGGGAATCAAGGGAGGTAAGAGGGAAAACTAATACAACCAAAAGCAACAATCAATAAAAAAAAAAAAAACCCGAGCTCATGAAGAGAAGCAATGAGATAAAAGTTAAAACATAATAGATGAAATTGAGAGTGGCTTTAAATATGCTTATCAACATGAGACAGGGAGAAAACCATGAGTCAAAAATAAAAGAAAGAAAAAACTCTGAAGCAGGTCCAAAGCATAATGACACTAGGAAAACAAATTATATCGCTGAAAAACGAAAAAGGTGGAGTCATTAAATGCAGAGAGAAGGCAGTGATGAGTTGTAGAATTTCACGAAGCACTGTATGCATCAATGACAGTTGTGCCAATAGCTAACTTTTCAGTTGACACAAATGAATTACCAGAGGTAACACCAGACGTAGTAAACATTTCTCTTAAAACTATAAAAGAGAGAGGGCCCCGTGAAAAAACGGAAGAGCGGCAGATTTACTGTCGGATGCAAGAGAAGTTCGAAACAGGCTCACTTACTTATTTATTCAAAATATACGGAAAAAGAACATTCACAAACATTGTGTAATGCAAAAGTTATTTGCTTTACAAGAAAGGCGATTGTAACCATACCTTTGTAACTATCTTACATATAAGCTTCTTATCAGTTATTTACAAACGCTTCACTAAAGTCCTTATGAACAGAATAACAACAAATCTGGAAGAAAAGCAACCTCCTGAGCAGGCAGAATTTCGAAGCAGGTACTCGAATACAGATCATCTACACACAAGGAATCAGCTAATTGAGAGAACTACAGAATACAATAAACCACAGTGTTTAGGCTTTGTAGATTATGAAAAAGCATTCGACTCTGTGCAGTACATAGCAGTTATAAATTCACAGTGGGAACATGGAGTAACCGTGAACATTGTAAAGCTGCTCTAAAACATCAGTAAAGAAGGAATTGCTACAGTTAAGTTACATAAAGACTCAAAGGAAAAAAATAAGCAAAGCATGCGTCTGGGCGATACAATATCACCAAACGTATTTACAGCATGCCTTGAAAGTATTTTCATAAAGATACACTGGGAAAACAAGGGAGTAAACATAGATGGAGAAAACTAACCAGTTGGCAGATGACATTTTCTTAATCTCAGAAACAGGAGACATTGCAAGGTACCGTATAATGACCTAAATAGTGTAGCAGAGTAGAGCTAAAAATGAACGAAAGTAAAACTAAAGCAATGTTTAACCCCTTTTCGTCCCGTGTCCTCATTATAGGATGGAACCGGGCATTCTCAAAATCTGATAAAGAAGGGAACCCCGGGGTGGGGACCCATGAGCCTCGCAACTATGAGCCGACAGGCGGAGGGCAGTACGCCTAGCACCCTTCTATCAAAATCCCCCACACAGGAACTCTGGGAGCTAAGGGGTTAATCCAAATACATCGAAGGACTTCGTCAAAATAAAAGAAAAATTCTTGAAGAAGTTGTGTAGCACAATTACTTGGGGCAAATACTAAAGCTAACGAAGGACCTTGATGGAGAAATAAAAAGACGCACAACAGTTGGAAGAAAAACTTTCAGTAAACAAGGAGATCACATAAAGTAGCTTGACAGTATGCAACCGAGAATTATATAACGAATGTATAATCCCAGCCATGGCGTACGGTTGTGAGACCTGGAAACTGAAAAAATCGATGGAAAACAGACTTATCCGTTCTCAAAGAGCAATGGAAAGGTCAGTGTTGGGAATATCTTTTAGAGACAGGAAGAGATCAACTTGGGTGAGAGAGCAGACTAACGTGAAAGACATTACTGAAGTCATAAAAGAACAGAAATGGAGCTGGAAGGTCATATAGAATGAACAAGCCCGATGGAGGAAGAGGCTGACTGACTGAACTTCAAGATTTTTTCTTTTTAATAACAGAACTAAGGAAAAACAAATGAATAAAAAAAAATAATCCATACACCAGATTACTGGTGTCCTCTGTTCATAAAATATGTGTAACAGTTAGACTTGAACAGATGTAGGTTGAAGTTGGGAGGGAAACAACTCTGGGGAAGCGAGTTCCAAAAAGATTCAGTTTGGGGAATGAAAGAATTCTGATAGGCAGAGTTCTGCAACATGGCTGAGTGACATTCCAGTCATGAGCGCTACCAGATGCCCGTGTAGCATGAGGGAAGGCATGGAAAGGTTGCACCATGGACGCAACTTCATCTGAGCATTTGCCATAGAAATATCTGTAAAATAATGCAAGGGAGGCAACATTTCTTCTTATTTGTAGGGGAGGTAGTTTATTTGTAATGGCAGGGTTATTAATAATTCTAACAGCCTTGTTCTGAATTTTGTCTAGTTGTTTTAATGCACCCTCTCCACATCCATTCCACAAGGGTGAGCAATATTCAAGCTGAAAGCGCACATAACTCCTATAAATTATAGCTAACTGCTCGTCAGTGAAGTAGTTACGGACTCTGTACATTAATCCAAGCTTCTTTGAGGCGGTTTTAGCAAGTGATCTAACATGACAGGTCCAGCTGAGGGCATTGTTAAGGGAGACGCCGAGAATTTCAATACTTTTGGAGATGGGAATATCAGTAGTACTGAAGGTAATATACGATTCTGGCAATATCTGTCTATTTGTTAATTGTATATATTTAGTTTTACTAGCATTAAATACGACAAGGTTGTTTTGTCCTCAGTCACTGATCGTAGATAGGTCTTGATTTATGGAGATGGCTGTACTGAGTTGAGAGGTAGAGATATTAGACTTTGTAAATGGGTGTCTGAGTGTGAATGAACTATGTAGTGTTGAGTCATCTGCATATGAGTGGATGGGATTGTGGGTGACAGATAAGAGATCATTAATATGAACCACGAACAGGGTTGGGGACAGAACTGATCCCTGTGGCACTCTGGCGTTAACTGAATGGAAATTGGAATATACATCATTTACTTTTACTCTTATTTTCCTGTCACTGAGATATGAGGAGATCAAAGGAACAATAGACTTTAGTCCACAGCAAGGGAGTTTGGACAGCAGGGAACTGTGCCATACTCTATCGAAAGTTTAGAAATATCAAGGGCTACTGCATGAGTTTCTCCATATAGGACAATTGATTGATGGATGGTATGAGTTAGGAGATTGAGTATGTCAATGGTGGATCTTTCGTGGTGAAAACCATATTGTCTATCACTAATTAAGCAGTTGGATTCAAGATGTTTAACAATGTGCTTATTAATTAAAGTTTCAAATACCTAACCAAGAGAAGATGTGACTGCTATTGGTCTGTAATTGGAGGGGTCAGAGGAACTTCCTGTCTTCGGAACTGGGTGGATATTGGCTTCTTTCCATGAATTTGGGAATGAAGAGGTACATATGCATAGTCTGAATAATTTATCTAGAACAGAGGGAAGTTCAGGGGAACACTTTTTCAAAACTATTGGTGGAATTCCATCTGGGCCTGGAGCTTTGTTGGTAGGTAAATTGTCTAGGATGGATTTTATGTATCTTGTCTGTATTTTAAGTGGAACAATTTGAGGAGAGTCAAGTTCTAGTCCTGGGATGTTCTGGCTGGCATCGTCTATGGTAGAATTTCTGGCAAATGTACTGGCAAAAATATCTGCTTCGGCACGTGGGTTATTTGTAATGTTGCCATCTGAAGATTTCAGTGGGGGAATGGATGATGATTTGTTAAAGTTATTATTGAAAGAATTAAGAGTTGACCAGAATATTCTATTGTCACTAGGGTTGTTAAATAGTTTTGATGCTTGCTTTTGAAGAAAGTTTGATTTAGCTAGATTTATTATAGCTTTTGCATGATTTCTAGTAATTTTAATTTGAAAGTGTGATTCTGATGTTTTTGATTTTAAGTAAATGTTATATGCTAATGACTTTTGGGCTGTTGCTCTGGCACATTTGCCATCAAACCATTTTGGAGAGTTCGATCTTTTAGTGAACTGTTGACTTGGTATGAATAAATCCATACCAGCTAGTATTAAGTCGCGAAACAGAAAACGGTCAGACAGGGGGTGGAGAGGAGAGATGGAGAAGTTTGCAGGCAAAACCTGGCAGACTGGTTCAGCCAAGGAATAGATGAAGAAGGCTGGCGGAGGCCTTTGTCCAACAGTGGACTTGCAATGGATGATGATTACATATATATATATATATATATATATATATATATATATATATATATATATATATATATATATATATATATATATATATATATATATATATATATATATATATATATATATATATATATATATATATATATATATATATATATATATATATATATAAATTGTTATGCTAGGCGTTTTTAGGTCGACTTCTCGTCCTAAGACCACTAGCTACTGAGCAGGGTCTTCTTTCGAGACCAGAACTAAAACACATTAACAAGAGGAACAGGGCATAAAAACTCGGCAGACCACCCTTACACATATATTGCCTTAATTTGATCTCCTTATAATATACAACAATTATATACGGTACAAGTAATGTGGACAATGTCAGGCTTTGGTACACAATAATTTCTGCACACAATATATACAAGTGTAATCACCATCAGTCGACAATATTCTCTAATAGTACATAGGAGTTGTTGGCACAGTCTATATAGTCCTTCCCGTACAGTCCTAGTGTACCATAAGTTAGTTTCAGACTTGGGTAATTTTCACTGTATACTAGAGGTGTCACTAAGGTGAGTATGGACACTAGCAGTCTTCACTGTACCATAGATAACACAGACACTGTCAGTACTTGTTCTATATGGTGACACTGGTATTATACTACTGGACTTCTTGGGCTGCTGAGACCTGGGCTAATCATAAGTGGCGCCCAGGTGTAGAAGGCTGGTCATCGGGGGTGCCCTCCCGTAGGAGACACGGGACTACTGCAAGGGGTGAGGTATCCTGGGTGTGGCTGCGGTCTGGTGTACAAGGAGGCCCTTCCTTAGTGGGGCCTCGACCTGGCAGGTGGCCCTTGGAAGTGGGACCGAACAAGGCCAACAGACGTGCCTGCTATCGATTGCTCCTGGCGGAGGGTCGTAGGTGGGACGGGCTCGAGAGGTCTTGCCCCGGGTTTCTGGGGACGTCCCTGGGTGGCTGGGGTCTGCGGTCACCACTAGGTCGGACCGCCGTCAGGAGCTGCCTCTGGCATCCCTTCTGGGTGGTGTCTGTCAGTGCTGAGCATCATCCAGGGGTGACCTGTAGGGCGTGGATTCCCGATCCCGAGATCGGGGCCTGCCACCACTCCTCGAATGGCAGCTACTCCTGGGGACTGTACCTGTGAGGAGAGTGAGAGGGGCATACCGCTTGGCCTCTGGATGATAGGCGGGCCGAGCCTGGGACTTCCTCTGAAGAGGTATCCCCAGAGACTGTGAATGAAGGGTGTACAGTGGCCGACCCTTCCCCGACATGGACAGTGGCTGGCGTTGCAGTTCCACAGGCTCTGTGGGCAACAGCAGAAAGGAGTACAGTGGCCAACCCTTCCCCGGTATGGACAGTGGCTGATACCACGGTACTGCTCCCTGAGGAGGTGGAGGCAGATGAAGAGCGTATAGTGGCCGACCTTTTCCTGACGTGGACAGTGGCCGACATAGCTGTTCTGCCTTTACCTGGCTTGCCAGCCGACGTGCTGTCCAACCCGGAGTGTAAAGTGGCCGCCACCGAGGGGCTGGTTCCAGGGGTGACTACAGCTGAGGGGCATACAGTGGCCGACCCTTCCCCGATATGGACAAGGGCTGATACCGCAGTGCTGCAGGGGACAACAGCAGAAGTACATACAGTGGCTGATCCTTCCCTGGTATGGACAAGGGCCAATACCGCGGTGCTGCTTGGGACTGTCTGTAGATGAGTCCCACCATGATCCTGGTGAGTGCTGGCCCGGCTGTGATGTAGTGCGCTGGTACTGTTTATTTGTCGTTGGCCATATTGAGGGGAAGAGGGGCGTAGGGCCGTGGAACACCTGGGCCCGTCTAGCGCGCTCTCTACCTGCCCCTCCGTGGTCTCCTTCTGGGGCGGGGGTGGGGCCGTGGTTCCGTCCTAGGGTTGGTGTCTCCACGTTGGTGTGTATTTCATATATATATATATATATATATATATATATATATATATTGTTACATAGCCTATGATTTCATCATCCTCTGTGTAATTTTAACGCACAGTATGCTGCATGTTTGATCACGAGCGTGTTCTGCCTCAGTTCCCCCCTTCTACCGTTATAGTAGAGTAAGTCGTTCTCTCTGTTGCTTAGAGCGGGATTATCAGCTCTTTGTCCCCATGGCTTCATTTGCGCGTCCTGCTTACAAGTTGTATCAGGCTCTGCTGGCCCCTATATAATGAGCTCAGTCTCTGCATCATTGCCACTTAGATCTGCTCCTCATTTTGTTCACATCTCTGTCCTCCCCTGTACAGATATTATTATTGTGAGTGCTCAAGAAGTCTCCAACCATCTAGCAGCTGTGTGTAATTTGAGTATAACTGTTGTTGCATTTTTCTTGTACTGTATAGCATAAGTTTAATTTGTAGGCCTAGTGAAGTTTTTGTAATTCGTGTGGGGTTCTTTATGTCAGTCATTTTTGATAATAGTTTGTATCTGTAATTATTTATCTGGCATTCACTGAGTATTATCTGGTATCTCATTTTATCAGGGCTGACTTAGATAAAATTTACTCTTGCTAATTTCATGTTTAATAGAGGCTATTGCAGTTAACCATATATTTAACCTGTTTTTGCCATTACATTATCCTTATGAGTCCTGAATGTTTTGTTGTTAATTTAAGCATTAAACTTTAACTTGTAATTTTACCTAACTCTTTTGTTTTGAACCTGGAACTTTACGGGACAGTAGTGACTCTTCGTATTCTCACTTAAAGTGTACATTATCTTTCTCTGTTCCGTAACATAAATTTGGCGACCTCATATCAGGATATTCAGGATATTATCATAAGGATATTGTTTGATATTTTGTGACTGTGATATATTCATGATGGCTACTATTTCTACACTTGATGAAGCCAAAGATTTTTTGTCAAATGTGCAAACAGTGTGTGATATAGAAAACAGAACAAAGAATGAACTTAAGCTTGTTGCTCAACAATTGGGAATTGCAGTTCACTCTCATCATTCTAAAGATCAAATTGTTGGCATGATTAATAAAAGCTTGTTTAATGTAACTCCTCCAAATGAGCAAACGCAGATTGAATTAGCTAAGTTACAGCTAGCCCTGCAGGAGGCTCGTGTGAAGGAAGCTGAATTTCAAGCACGTGCTAAGGAGGCTGATGTTAAGGAGGCTGAGTTTCACGCACAAGTTGAACTTGCTAGGATTCAGGCAGACCATGAGTATCGCATGAAACAAGGTGGAACTGGATCATCTAGCTCTGATGATTTTGATGTGGCTAAAAATGTTAAACTTGTCCCTCCTTTTAATGAATCTGATTTAACAAAGTATTTTCAGTTGTTTGAGAGGGTAGCTACAGGTTTTAATTGGCCTAAGGAGTATTGGCCAGTACTCCTTCAAACTGTTCTCACCGGTAAAGCTCAAGTAACTTATGCATCTTTGCCTCAGGATCAATCTGATAATTATGATGTACTGTAGTTAAGAGCTTGATTCTTAAGGCCTATGAGCTTGTTCCTGAAGCCTATAGAGTAAAATTTAGGACAACTTACAAGCAAGATAAGCAATCCCATGTTGAGTATGCAAAAATCAAAGAAGATCTGTTAGAGCAATGGTTAAATTCTAAGAATGTGGATTCTGATTTTGGTAAATTTAAGCAGATGATTTTGCTGGAGGATTTCAAAAGGTGTATTAGTAAAGATGTAAGCCTATATCTTGATGAGAAAAGAATAGATAATTTGTCTGATGCTGCAGTTTTAGCTGATGAGTATGTTCTCACTCACAAGAGATATTCTAGAGAAAAAGGGAAAGCTGAGAGTAAGTACGTTGCCTCTACTCAGAGTACAGGTAACAGGAAAGAGAATAAGGATGATGTTTCTCAGGAAGTAAATACCAGCTTCACCTCTAGATTTCAGAAAAGTAAATGTACTTATTGTAGTAAGCTGGGTCATACTACGGAGAGATGTTTCAGGAGACAGCGTGATGTGAACAAAAAGGAGTCTTTAAATATTCAGTCAATTGGTCTAGTGTCCACTCTTGAGAGTTCCCAGAATTCTTTAACTGAGTTAACTGAACCTGCTTTGAGGGGTAACTTAAATTCTCATGATGGAGCTCCTCTTTTGAGCAGTAACGTGGGTGACACTCTCAAGAATTCATGTGCTAATTTCCTGTCTGATGGTTTTGTCAGTCCTCTGGACAGTAATGACAGGAAATCAGTTCAAATATATCGTGATACAGGTGCTTGCCAATCCCTTATGCTGACCAGTGTTCTAGGCTCTAATGTTAATTCCTCTGATGAAACTGTAATCTTACAAGGTGTAGGGAATAATTACTTCTCTGTCCCTCTGTGCAGAGTGAATTTAGAGTCTGGTTTTGTTAATGGTTCCGTTATGGTTGGGTTGGTTGAGACACTCCCAATGTCAGGTGTAACTTTCTTACTTGGAAATGATATTGGTGGAAGTCAAGTGTGTCAACTCCTCAGTTGTCTAGCGAGCCAGCGGCTGTGTCCCAGGATTGTGATGTCCCTGATGTGTTCCCTGCATGTGCTGTCACTAGGGCTAAGTCTAAAGTTACTGGTGATTTAGAGGATGATGATGATGTTATCCTAGCTGACACTTTTCTTGCTAATTTGGACCACTCACCAGATGAGGCAGTACCCCGTAGTGTTGATAATTTGTCTCGTCAAGAGTTGGTTGAGTTGCAGGTTGCTGACCCTGAGTTGAAAGGTCTAGCTAACTCTGCTTGCAGTGAGGAAGAGTCAGCTGGTGCTTCTACTTGTTATTATGTAAAGTCAGGAGTACTTATGAGGAAGTGGAGACCCCCAACAGCATCAGCCGACTGTGAATGGGAGGTTGTACATCAAGTTGTCATCCCTCGTGTTTGTAGGCAGGATATCATTAGAGTGGCTCATGATTCCAGTTTGGCAGGACACCTTGGAGTGAGGAAGACTGTGGCACGCATTTTGAAACACTTCTACTGGCCAGGTATCTTCAGGGATGTTTCCTGGTATTGTAAGTCTTGTCACACCTGTCAAGTTGTGGGGAAGTGTAATCAGACCGAAAAGGTTGCACCTCTAGTTCCCATTCCTCCTTTTGAGGCGCCTTTCACCCGTGTGTTGGTGGATATTGTGGGCCCTCTTCCTAAGACTTCTTCAGGATTTTCTTATGTGTTGACCCTGATTGATATGGCTACTCGTTATCCTGAAGCCATTCCACTTAGAAACATCTCAGCAAAGAACGTGGTTAAGGAAATGCTAGGGTTCTTCACAAAGTTTGGTCTGCCCAAGGAGGTACAGTCAGACCGAGGAAGTAATTTCATGTCAAATGTTTTCAAGCAGTCTCTGAAAGAGTTGGGCATCACCCAGATCACCTCTTCAGCTTACCATCCCCAGACCCAAGGAGCGTTGGAGAGATATCATCAAACACTCAAATCGATGCTCAAGAAATACTGTTTGGAACATCAGAAAGACTGGGATAAAGGTCTTCCATTCGTTGTGTTTGCTGCAAGAGAATCTCCAAATGAATCACTGGGCTTCTCACCTTTTGAACTACTGTTTGGCCATGAAGTAAGAGGACCCCTTAAGCTACTCAAGGAATGCTGGCTGTCGGAGAAAGATGACGTCAACCTGCTGGAGTATGTGATGAAGTTCAAAGAACGGCTGTCCACTGCTTTACAGCTGGCGAGAGAGAATTTAGGAGCTGCTCAGGAGAAGATGAAGACTTGGTATGACAAGAAGTCCAGGTTACGCCACTTTCAGCCAGGAGATCAGGTTTTGATTCTGCTACCAGTTCATGGGCAACCTCTTCAAGCCAAGTTTAGTGGCCCTTATTTCGTGGAGAAGAAACTCAGTGATGTCAGCTATGTCATCGCCACACCAGATCGTAGAAAGAGCAAGCAACTATGTCACATCAACATGCTAAAGTTATATCACAAGCGGGATGAAAATAATCCAGTCTGCACTGTAGCTGTTCCACCCGAGTCTGCAAGTGAAGCTCTCCCATGCAGTATGAGCCTGAGTGATAGTTTGGGGAAGAATCCTGATATCATGAATGATCTCCAGACTAAGCTTTCTCATCTACCACCCAAGGAAAGGCAGGAGTTTTCGGCATTACTGCAGGAGTACCCGCAAGTGTTCCGTGCCACTCCAGGAAGAACCACTGTGTTGATGCATGATGTTGATGTTGGAGACGCAAAGCCAATTAAATTGCCTCCTTACCGTGCGAACCCAGTGAAAGTTCCTCTCATCCAGAAGGAGCTTGGCTACCTGTTGGACCACAAGATGATTGAGCCCTGTCAGAGCGAGTGGAGTTCTCCTGTCACTCTAGTCCCTAAGCCAGGTGGGTCACAGAGGCTTTGCATCGACTACAGACGTGTTAATCAGATAACCAAAACAGACACTTACCCTCTCCCTCGTGTGGAAGATTGCATAGACAAGATCGGAAAGGCTAGGTACATAAGTAAGTTTGATTTGTTAAAGGGATACTGGCAAGTACCTATGACTGAACGTGCTAGGGAGATCTCATGTTTTGTAACACTAGGAAAGGCTTTTGCATGTTCTGTAATGCCGTATGGTATGAAGAATGCTCCAGCCACATTTCAGAAGCTCATGAATGTTGTAACAGAGGGTTTGGCAGGGTGTGTTGTTTATATTGATGATGTATTAAGATCAGTGACAACTGGAAAGATCACCTATGCCATGTCAGTAAATTTCTTGACCGTTTAGTTCATGCTAATCTTGTAGCTAATTTATCAAAGTGTGAGTTTGGTCAAGCTAAAGTTCAGTACCTTGGGTATGTAATTGGTGATGGACATGTTGCACCACCAGGAGCTAAGGTTCAGGTTATAAGTGATCTTCCCAGACCTAAAAGTAGGAAAGAGCTACAAAGATTTTTGGGAATGGTAGGTTATTACAGGAGATTTGTTCTTAACTTTTCTATTCTTGTATCACCACTTACAGACCTACTGAAAAAGGGAGTTGAATTTGTCTGGACCGATAACTGTGAATCCTCTTTCAACAAACTTAAAGCTATTCTATTAAGTCAGCCAGTGCTCGCTACTCCAAATTTTGCTAAGCCTTTTAAGATGGCTGTTGATGCAAGTGATACAGGAGCTGGGGCTGTTTTGCTGCAAGAGGATGATCAGGGTATTGAACATCCTGTATCTTATTACAGTAAGAAGTTCACTCCACCTCAAAAGAACTACTCCACTATTGAGAAAGAGCTTTTGGCCTTGATTTTGGGTTTACAGCATTTTTCATTTTATTTGTGTTCTGGTTTTGACCCCATAGTCATTTATACCGATCATAACCCACTGAAATTCCTTAGTAAGTTTAAAGATAAAAATCAGAGATTGACAAGATGGAGTCTACTTCTTCAGGAGTATTCATTAGACATACAACATGTCAAGGGGAAAGAAAATGTTATTGCAGATTGCTTATCTAGACTTTAGACAGATTGTTTTTAGAGTAATAAGAAATTTCCTTTGTAAATTTCTTTTTTCTTTGTGGGGAGGTGTTACATAGCCTATGATTTCATCATCCTCTGTGTAATTTTAACGCACAGTATGCTGCATGTTTGATCACGAGCGTGTTCTGCCTCAGTTCCCCCTTCTACCGTTATAGTAGAGTAAGTCGTTCTCTCTGTTGCTTAGAGCGGGATTATCAGCTCTTTGTCCCCATGGCTTCATTTGCGCGTCCTGCTTACAAGTTGTATCAGGCTCTGCTGGCCCCTATATAATGAGCTCAGTCTCTGCATCATTGCCACTTAGATCTGCTCCTCATTTTGTTCACATCTCTGTCCTCCCCTGTACAGATATTATTATTGTGAGTGCTCAAGAAGTCTCCAACCATCTAGCAGCTGTGTGTAATTTGAGTATAACTGTTGTTGCATTTTTTCTTGTACTGTATAGCATAAGTTTAATTTGTAGGCCTAGTGAAGTTTTTGTAATTCGTATGGGGTTCTTTATGTCAGTCATTTTTGATAATAGTTTGTATCTGTAATTATTTATCAGGCATTCACTGAGTATTATCTGGTATCTCATTTTATCAGGGCTGACTTAGATAAAATTTACTCTTGCTAATTTCGTGTTAATAGAGGCTATTGCAGTTAACCATATATTTAACCTGTTTTTGCCATTACATTATCCTTATGAGTCCTGAATGTTTTGTTGTTAATTTAAGCATTAAACTTTAACTTGTAATTTTACCTAACTCTTTTGTTTTGAACCTGGAACTTTACGGGACAGTAGTGACTCTTCGTATTCTCACTTAAAGTGTACATTATCTTTCTCTGTTCCGTAACAATATATATATATATATATATATATATATATATATATATATATATATATATATATATATATATATATGCCGGTATATGTATATATGCAGACTGATGCCTATTATTGAAAAAACCGACAACATACACACAAACAGGAGGTACGTACTGAAACTGAATTTTGTAAAATAAAATCCAAGTTTAATTAAAACGCATTTCTCTAGTTTCCGAGATCATTAGTTATAAAAATAGTGGCCCAAGAAGAGGTGAGCTTCCTATAAGTGCTTCAGTGGCTAACACTCACTTACAGGAAGCACACCTCTTCTTGAGCCACTATTTTTATAACCGAAATTAGAAAAATTCATTTTAATTAAACATGAATTTTATTTTACTAAATACAGGTTTAGTATATACCTCTCGTCTGTGTGTATGTTGTCGTTTATTTAATAAAAGGCATCAGTCTGCATACATATTTATACATAATTATATTTCCCCACAAGAAATATATTTTCATACTTTATTAGACTAGAAAGAGAGAGAGAGAGAGAGAGAGAGAGAGAGAGAGAGAGAGAGAGAGAGAGAGACTTGTTATCATGAAAAATAATTTAGAAAGCAGCTAAAAGTTAAACTGCATAAAAATCTTTGTTATTCTGGAAATTATGCTCTGAATTTCTATGATGCCATTTCACTGTACATAGGTATTAGTTTGTCTCTGATAATGATGCACAAGCGCTTGAAAAGTGCAGAAAATGGCTAAGTGGATGATGATTGCTTTGCCTGCGAGTTAATATTTCTCCATATATTGGCTTTACACTTACTACCTACCAGTCGTGGACCTTATCAAATAGTTAGTAATTTGAGGAAAATGATATTTCATTCTATACTTCATTAAATACTCAATGATATGTTTTATCTGAACAAATTTTTTTTTTACCATAATGAGCATCAATTTTGAAAAAATAAAGTATGTTTCCTTTACAAATTGCATCGTCACCTGCATTGCCATGATTATTATGCATATGTACTATAGCGATCACTAATTTCTTTACTCCTCTGGCGAGAGGAAGTTGGAAGACAGGGCTGGTGTAAGGGCAGGCAAGTGAATACTGGTGGTTCAGTAGTATGTATGTATGTGTGAGAGTGTGCGTATGATGAGACGCCAATATCTGCTCCCCTGGTCTTTCTCCAGACTAGTCCTCCACCTACCTCTCGCCAGGGGGGGGGGGAGAGAAATTAGTGGTCGTCTTGTACAGGAACACCTTTAAGAAATAGTGTATTTTGTACGTTATATACAATGCGATAAAATAATAAATAAATAAATAAGTAAAGTAAATAAATAAACAAATAAATATATTATCTGTTCCATGACTACTGTGTTCCTGTAGTGCACACCCAGTAGGCCTGATATTGGTGTTGGTAATTAGCTTACTCTGATGCAAACAGTTCAGTTGGGTTTAACGTAATGTCTGTACGAATATTTGTTAAATTCATTAATATTATTACTTGTTATACATATCCCTCTGTCTTTAAACAAAGAGCATTTTGCTTAAATTTGTTATTATATTCGCATCTTAACTCTTAATGACTCATAGATGTTCCTTAACAGAAATGTTCCACAATGTGATATTAACACTTTAGCATGTTGTCTGTTCTACACTGGAAAACATAACATTATAATTTCATCAGAATTCAGTGCCAAAGTTGCACAGTGGAGTACTCTCGTTTGCCTCCCAATGTGCCTTGACTCGTTTGAAGTGATCAGTGGCAATATATCTGCATTCTGAATATGCCCGCACATATTCACATCCTGTCGATTCATACCGATGGCATATCCAGGTCTGGACACGAAGACACATAACATGGAAACGTTTCAGCTATAACATGTTCTACTTTCAATACAAACATCTCCTTCTGATTCATACTTGACCAGTATGGGAAGAGGTATATTCTGATTACCATTCTCTTTTGGAAATGGACCGTTTCTGCAGTGGACCCCATAAGGACTAGTAGAGATAAAGATACAATTGAGAATATCTGTTAAACTTGTCTATCATTCGTAATATAGATATCAAATTGTTGCTTGAACAACTGTTGCCAGTAATTGTGTAAATAGACGAAAATCAGTTGCTCTATGACCTGGATTTTTTTAATTTTTATTTTCATTTTTTTCGGGTGGGGGGATGAATTTTTGATGTCAGAGCTAATATTATGATGATCGCTGTCGCTGAATTCATCTCCGACTAAAACTGAATACTAAAACGCTCACTCCATGTACTGGAAGAATTACTGTATAAAGTGAAAGTGGGCAATGATGTGGATGTGATTACAAGCGTTAAAAGAAATACTCTGAGATGGTTTGGCAATGTGGAGAGGGTGGAGAATGAAGGACTGAATAGAAGTTTGTATGTGAGTGAGGTGAAGGGGGAGAGGTGGAGGGAGAGATCAAGAATGAAATGGAGGGATGGAGTGGACAGATATATGAGACAGGAGGGTGTGAGCTGGAGTGAGGGCACCCAAGCGATAAAGGACAGGGCAATATGGAGGCGATTTGTTTGTGGCCATCCTTTACGGGATTAAGGTTACAGATGAACATACAGACAGACAATAGATACTGGATAATAGATAGGTGGATATATAGATAAACTGATAGACAGGCAATGATATAATTCTAAGACAGAATCGGAGAGGAAGATAGAGGAATTTGGCCTGGAACTGTAGAACTTCAGGTCCCTATAATGTATAACTGATAATCCCCTCAATACGATATCACTTTTTTTCATGCTGTTCTTGGTACTTACAAGATGAATTTGATTTGTTCAGCATAGGAGACCACCTGGTGGTTAAGTGGTTAATGATGACTGTATTATGACTCATAGCTAAAAAAAAAAAAAAATCTAACGTACAAACTCTTCTGGAAGTGCACAGATATAATAAAGCGAGACATCCTGTGAGCATGGGGCCCAAAACAGACATGGAGGAGGGGAACGAAATCCCTAATTTTTTACTGCCATTTGTGAGAGCCATGATGAGGGCAAAGCGTGTCTGTTTTTTCTGCTTCGATGACTGATGGGAACAGGAGCGCGGTATGTATGCTAGCCACACCTAATGGTTACAACTGTTCCATAAATGACTGTCACATACTTAGGGCTTACATACGCCTTCATTCTCATTCTTAACCTATTTGCAACCATGACTTTTTTTTTTATTCCACATTACGGCTACCACTAGAGAAAACTTAGGGAGGAATCTCCAGTTTTGCAGCCCTGCAATATCTAACCCATCAAGTTCGAAAAATTACTTATGTACAATAGAATCTCTTAAGAGAACGAGCAAAAACAGAACGAGCAAAATCGCCTACCGGAGGCGCTAACTATCTTATGACTGTGACAATGCTTTACTATTTTGTTACCGTAACCTAGCCTTAAACTCCAATATTTCCACCTGGTATGTGAGTTGTAGCAGTAGATCAACACTGAAATATGGTGCTAGTCACAATGAAGTGCAGTGAAAAAGATGTGGAGCCGTTGTAGTCTCTTGTGCCACGGAGGTAGGTGAAATAAGCTTCAAAAAGACGCAAATCTGAGCCAAGTTAAAGTAAAAGGAGAACAGTAACATACCTGGAGTTATTAACTCATTTGTGCCCAGTGTCTTCAGTATAGGACGGAACTGGGAATTTTCAAAATTTCATAAAGATGTGAACTCCGGGGTAAGGACCTATGAACTTCGCCACTATGAGCCGATAGGCCGAGGGCAGTACGTTTAGTACCCTTCCATCGCAGTCCCTCACACCGGAACCGTGGGAGCTAATGAGTTAAAACGTATCAGTAATTACTGAAGCGTTATATGTAGAAATATATGGGTTAGCAAGAGATGTTTGAAGACCGTCTAGCCAACGAAAATACAGATCATAACCTCGAATAATGTCGGTCCCTGATAGTACTACTTTTCAACTGTTTTTTCCTTCAGACGTGGGAAGGCAGCAATCAGTTAAGGAAGCTCCCTAACACCTATTCCTAAGCGATTTATTTTGCATATTATTCCCTACTATCCTATTCCAAGTTATGAAAATCCATCTAACATTGCCACACTGCATAAATGTAATAGAAACATGTTAACTAGCCACTTAAAAAAAAAAATGGTAACAAAAAGATGCTAGAAAGCCTCCTTACACGACTAGAAGTACAAGGCATAAACTGTACACTGTTTCACCAGCTTTTCGCCAGCTCCATGCTGCCCTTATTGTTAGTCGCGTTTTCTTTCTTTCTTGTAAACATGTATTCCATACTTCTTCACTGATTAATTGTGGCAGGCATTTCTACCCTTCAGAATCAACCGATTCCAACCAAGCCTGGAGACAATGACAAGCCTACGACCTAGTTGTGTCCACAAGGTTTTGGATGCTAGGCAACTACTCATTGCCTAGCAACGGCCGAAAAAACGTTTTTTCCGCACTTTTCACGCTTTGAGCTGTAGAAGCATCACTAATGGGCGATGAAAGCTCAGACTTCTTTAGGCATAATCTTGAGGTCATTCTCAATCGGAAGGTGTGCCATCCATTTTTCCTCTCTTTCCACTAGCTTTCGAGCGGCAACCCGGCGAAGATGACCTAAGAGTCCCTAGCAACAGCTACCGGTTTTCAAAAATGTCCCCCTGGTTCCCCAGTGGCTCCATGGAAATTTTCATGCTTATAGACACTGACTATGGTCAGACTCAAATATGAAGTCCGTTTGGGTGGGGCCCGCGTGGGGATTTCCCTCTCTACAGCTCTGCCAAACCTCTTCTCTCTCTCTCTCTCTCTCTCTCTCTCTCTCTCTCTCTCAGTTGATTGAGAAAGTTTTTATATATTTATAAGTTGTGTTTTCTTCTATATTGTTTCGACCTTTTTTCCACACCACCACTGAGGTAAAAGTCTTGGCGCGTTTTTTTTATAGAGGTTTCCCCAGTAGGCATAAGTCCTCTCTCTGATCTTTCTTCTAAAAAATACTTGTTCACATTGTAAATAAGTTCTTTCTCCCGACTGTGGAGCACACAAGAGCGAGTCGGAGTAGCTGCCATCGTGGGTGGGGATCGGGGAGGAAGTCATCGGTCACCTGTAGTCTGAGGTGGGTGTCCTTGACCTCTGGCAACGTCGGAAAGCGACGTTGTCACGTGGTGTGGAATTTATACAAATCATTGCTATTATCCTAAAAAACGACACATTCATAGCACTATATAGCCTTATTTAATATATTTAGTAAGTACAGAATATTTAATATACAATTTCAAATAGTAAATAGCTGACACATGAGAGAGAGAGAGATAGGTACTGGGGTTGATGCGGCAGAGCTGTAGAGAGGGAAATCCCCTCTCGGGCCCCACCCAAACGGACTTCATATTTGAGTCTGACCATAGTACTACAGCTTTCTATTATACACTAATGTGCTACTTTGGCCAGGTTAGGGGTCATCAAATGCAAAATGGCGAAAATAGAATCACGACTATGCTTGCGCAAAATGCTAAGGCTCAGAAGATTATTAAGCCAATACCATGATTCTTGGGTGGAATGATGCACTGGATTACTTCCACACATAAATGACATTTAATGTCGAAACTCACTTCCAGTCAGTCGCTGGCAGCGCCACCTACAAGTTGTACCTCTGGTGGGTCATTCAATGAATTTAAGTTCCCTAGCTCCACAGTGGATGGACAGAATCTAATGAAACTTTGCATACTTTTTGACATTAATGAATACTACAAGTGTGCTTCGTACATGCATGACCTATATCCGCCGGGTCAAGGCTCAAAGGTCAATAGGTGCTGAAAATATGAAAAGCACTAAAACTACAACCTTGCTCGCGCGAAGTGCTAAGGCTCCGAAGATTATTAAGCCAGGGCCATGATTCTTGGGTGGAATGTTGCACTGGAGTACCTCCATATAGGAATGACTGATAGTGTTGAAACTCACTTCCAGTCACTGACAAAGTTTAGTCCTCTTAGAGCTGGCCATCGTCGCCTACCGGCTAGTTTGTTATATACCTTTCAACCCTTGAATAGGAGGACATTGTTTCTGCTTTGTTCTAGCCACAACACTGCAATATTATCTGACTAAGGAAAGGCCTCTTGTGGTGCAAGTGCTAGTGAAACCTACTACCTGATCGAGAAATATCTCTTACTCCCTTTCAAATCTTCTAGTGGTGGCATGCAGAAATAATAAATTACATCCCTGGGCTGCAGGGATAAACCATGGTGGGCTTTCATCAGGTGAATTAAGTCACTTGCATTACTCTAACTAACCAGCTAAATAATTAAATAAAATATAGGATAAATGTATCTTTAACACTATCAACCTTAAAATTTTTGCATTATATTCTCTCTTCTACGAGATGATTTAACTCAATTTACAAAGCATCTCTATCTATCCGTCTATTGCCAGATGCCTTAATCCCGTAAGGGGTGGCCACAGACAAATTGTCTCTATGTCGCCCTGTCCCCTGCCATTTCACTGCCCTGCTCCCAACTCACACACCCCTCTCTAATTTACCTCTCAGCTCCATCCCTCCATCTCCTTCTTGGCCTCCCCTCCTTCCTCCCCCCTCCACCTCACTCACATACACTCTCCTCGTCAGTCTCTCGCTCTCCATCCTCTCTACATGGCCAAACCACCTAAATGTATTTCTCCTATCGCTTTCTATCACATCCACACCACAACGCTCCTTCACTTCCTCATTTGTCAGTCTGTCTCTCCATGTGACTCCCCATGCTCGTCTCAAATAACTCATTTCCACTGCTCTCACTCTTGACTTATATCTTTCCAACAAGGCCCAGGTTTCACTTCCATTCATTAGAGTTGGTATCACAATACTGTCATGCAGCGACTTTATTACTTCCACGTTCACTTCCCTGTTTCTTATTACTGCTTTCAAAGAACCAGCAACCTTTCTTCCTTGTTGTACCCTTTCAAGCACTTCACCCTCTAAACTTCCATCCTTACTCATCACACTGGCCAGGTAATTAAATGTACTCATATTTTCCATTTCCTCCTCATCCAACCTCACTGTACATTCACTGACTTCATTTCTCTCGAAGACCATAACTTTACTCTTCCCTACATTCACCTTTAGATTCCGCTTCTTACACACTCTCCCAAACTCATTCACCAAGCCTGGTAATTCCCTCTCGTCTTCACTTAACAACACAGTATCATCTGCAAACAGCAGTACAATAGGGCCACTACAGCATCCACTGCCTTACCTTGTATCTCTTTTATAACCCTATCCATATGCAGATTGAACAACCAAGGAGCCATGGCACATCCCTGTTTCAGTCCAACTTTCAAACAGAAAAATTCACTCAGTCCACTGTCCACATGCACCGCAATCTTAGCACCCTCATACATACTCTTCACATCATTCAACAACTTCCCATTTACTCTATATTTTCTTAATACTTTCCACATTCCATGCCTATCCACCCTGTCATATGCTTTCTCCAAATCCATGAAGGCCGCATACAACTTCCTTCCCTTCTCTAGAAACTTTACCACTAAATACCTAAGAATGGATATCTGATCTACACAACCTCTTCCCTTCGTAAAACCTCCCTGTTGTTTTCCAACTAAATCCTTTGTTATTTCCCTAATTCTATCAATAAGGATCCTACGACATACTTTTCCTATTACTCTAAGAAGACAAATGCCCCTATGATTACCACACCATCCTTTTTCCCCTTTCCTTTTGTACAGGGGAAACATACTTGACTTCCAATCCTTCGGGACTCTACCTTCCTTCCAGGCCAATCTGCACATCTTCCACATCCATTCTACTACTATCTCTCCCCTATGCTTCACCGTTTCACCACACACTCCATAAATTCCTGGGGCATTCCCCATTTTGACTTTCTTCATTGCTTCCACAACTTTTGTCCTTCTGATCTCTTCCTCCATTCTCACATCCTTCCTTCTCCCAGCCATTCCCCAGTCACTTATTCTCGCATTACTTTCATTTTCTATTTTCAATTTCTTAAAGTGTTCTCTCCATCTGCTCACTTTTTCTCCTTTCTCCACTAGCAATCTACCATTTTTATCTCTCCCCTCCCTGACTAACTTCTTTATCACCCTGTCTAACTCTCTTTACCTCTTTCCAGAGCAGTTTCTTACATTCCCTCCACTTTACATTCAGATTCCTTCCAGGTTCCTCATCCACTCTATTCTTACTCTCTCTTATTAATCTTTTCACCTATCTCTCAAGCAATGAAAAAGTTAATTCAGGGAAACTACTCCCTATAGCCAAACAAAATCGTCGAGAAATTTGAAAAAGCAGGGGGGTCATATGTCACATTGCTGAATGGGTTGATGCTAGACCACAAAGTTAGTCAAAATAGTCATCAATGTTTCTTCTGTGATGTGTTCTTTGACTTAATAGAACTGTGTGGCAGTAAGTTCAAGAAATTACGACGTTCATACTTAGCAGCCAAAAGGTTGCGTAACTACAGAAACGAAGCAAGAGATGCATTATTTGTGCCTTTGTATCCGGTGGTATATTTTGCTGGCTTATTTATATTGATGCCAGACGATTTGATTCAGGTAAAAAGAAAATCCTTGAAGTGAAGAGGATTAATGAAGGATATATCAAAGCCATTCAGTTCGAGTAATTTCTCTTAAGCTAAGCAAAACCGTCTGTAACTGGCAAGGATGAAGTTAATAAGACGTCCTCGGGCTGAAATGTTACTCCTTCTCCACAAGTGATAATTTCGAAGCTTAATCCGTTCACTACGAAGACGTCTTTTGCATTTTTTTCCTGCTGCTGACACAGGGTTTCATACACCTTAAGGGAGATTTTTCAAACTGGAAGGCACATAATTGCAGCATTCAATAATCTGTTTGTGACCGAGGTAATGAGATCTTTAAAATCATCTGTAAACTTGACAGAATAAGAGAAAATTGACGCCACTGGATTGAAGGGCCTATACCCATGCACATCAATGACGATTTTCTAGTTTATGCTTGCACCTCCAGACGACTTGATTTAGCCATGGCAAGACCTCTGGTAGTGAACGAGTAAAGGATGGCTATACATATATGACTTCCCCAGTTCGACAAAGCCATCACAGTCTCCAGTCTCAGTAAATTCCTACAGAGATAGCAAAAACATAACATAAAAAGCCTTGCCCGACAACAGCTATTTTATTGCTGCTAAATACATAATCGTTACTGCCATTTATTGTTAGTAAACAATTAACGTCAAGGCTAATGGTGCAAATGTTTTCACGTTACACCCTCTGAAAATCAGTGATCTTGCATTTGACCTTTCAAGGTCACTTAAGGTAAAAGGTCATGGTGCCAAATGAAAGCCCTTATGAGACTTTCTATATCTTCATAAAAGTAAATATCTCTATCTTCAACGAGTTTCGAGTTGTATCCCCCTCAATATCCGTGGCCTTGAGTTTGACCTTTCAAGGTCATTTACGATCAAAGGTCATGGTACCAATTAAAAACCCATATGGGACTTCCTATATGCTGATAATAGTATATATCTCTCCGTCTTCAACGAGTTTCGAGTTATGGCCTCCTTAATATCCGTGACCTTGAGATTGACCTTTCAAGGTCACTCAAGGTCAAAGGTCTTGGTGCCAAACGAAAGCCCATATTACGAGTCGCTTTTAAGTTTTTGCCTTTTGAAAATCCGTGACCTTGATTTTAACCTTTCAAGGTCACTCGATTATATCCAAAATTTACTTGCTTTCTTTTGGGACCAGTGCCCACATATCCTGCAAGTTTCATGTAATTTCATTCAGCCGTTTTTCCGTAATGTCGGTAACAAAGAAACAAACACACAAACTCGACCAAAAATAATACCTCGCCAGACTCCGACCGAGCGAGGTAAAAAAGGGCACCCAAAGAGTTTATCACCCGCGCCTGGCAGCTGGTCTAAGGACGAACATCGGACAATGCCCTGTGGCTTGAACTTACACCGACTGGTCTCAAACTCATAATATTTCATTCTTATGTAACCCTTCCATCAAGTCTGTTCCGTACCGTATTAGCCTAGTACCGTTCAGGTTGTGTTTGAATGCCTTGATTTTGGGCCTAGTGTCAAAATCATATTTCTTCATCTTTGGCTGACTCTCATCTTCCTGTATGTTTGGTCCAAACTGTATCAAAATTTGAGCTATAGGGTCGAAAATTTTGCTTTCCGTGGCCTTGACCTCTGACCGATTATTCTCAAAATCAAATAACTTCATCTTTGCCTTACCCTTAACCCTCCAATGAAGTTTGGTCTAAATCAGATAAAAGCTGGGAATTTTGGTTTTCACATGTGACCTTTCTTCTTGACCTATTGTTCTGGAAAGCAATAGGTCGTCCTCTTCTCTGGCCCTAAACCCTTCCACCAAGATTGGTTAAAACTAAATCAAAACTGTTCAAATTAGTTTGTTAGGAGACAGATGCATACTGGCCGAATTTCGGCATTGCCCTGTAGCCTTAACGTTGCTCTGTAATACAATGTGTTTAACTCTAGGCTAACCTTTCCTATTTCCACCAATTTTGGTCAAAATCAGATCTTAAGTGCTTTATTAATAATGTTACCACAGAAACATGCATACACGCCAAGCAAAATATTACACTCACCGTCCATCCAGAAGAGTGGGTGCAAATATGGAACGAGAGTAGAGTATAAGGCATCACTGTATTACGGCAAGGAAAAAAAGTAATAAAGTCGTCTAAGCAGTCGAGTGTTACTATGTCTCAGTGTCGAAATAACGCTGGTATTGTACTGTAGCAAAAGCAAGATTATTTGATTCATGGGACAGGGAGTCTTAAGATACTGTGTACTTATGCCATCACCATTAAGCCTCTCATGATCAGGATAATTCCAGTACTCATCTCCAGCCTGAGCCAGCTGATTTTATCTGAGTCACAAGAGACTGTTAATGGCGATACTATATATATATATATATATATATATATATATATATATATATATGTATCCGGGATCAGAACGAAAGAGAGAGAGAGAGAGAGAGCAACTGCGAGCCAATAGACGGAAGTGTGAGAAAGCCGAAGGGATGGAATAAATGAAAATACGAAGAGAGAATACGAGAGCAGGAGAAAATATGAGGAAGGAAGACGGAGAAAGATAAAGGACATAATTATGCAAGAAAAGGTGGAAGCGATATCGAGACAGAATAGAAAACAAAAAGGTAAGACGTGGGAAGAAAAATCACATTTCTATTGGGAAAAATTAGTACACACACAACTGTATTCCGATCAACTCCAGACGGTTTTATTCAGCCGAGAGGGTCACAGAAGCTTGAAAAGAGTGATACTGTTACCATTAATATCTCACGGTCGGGGTAACAGAAGTAACGAATCTGGGTAACGAGGTAACGCCAGGTGATTTAAGTAAGAGTGACAGACGCCTAAGTGTTAAAAAGGAAATGTCGACGAAAGAATTGGCGGACGCGAAACTGAGATACGGAATGGAAAGTGTAAGCATGAAAACGGAGTAAATAAAGACTGAGAGAGAGAGAGAGAGAGAGAGAGAGAGAGAGAGAGAGAGAGAGAGAGAGAGAGAGAGAGAGAGAGAGAGAGAGAGAGAGAGAGAGAGAGAGAGAGAGAGAGAGAGAGTAGGGCGAATAAGAGTCGTAATGGGATAGCAGCGGGGTACGCGAGAGAGGAAAAGAACACATGAAGAAGAAAGGACAGGAGAGTAGGAGAGGTGAGTTACAGGAGGAAAGAACAGGTAAGAGAGAGAGAGAGAGAGAGAGAGAGAGAGAGAGAGAGAGAGAGAGAGAGAGCAGAAGAATGCAGCATGCGTGAGGAGGAGGATAAAAGGGAAAAAAAACAAAACATGGCAGGAGCAAAGTAGAGAGGCCACATTTACGAGGAATAGGATGTAATTTCCCAAAGTTTATTTTTGGTACAGTGTCCGTTTATTGGCTAAAAACAAAACCCGTGTTCTCTCGTACATGTATTAAAAACTAGAAGGCTCGTTCGAATCGACTTGTTCCATAGCTAAATAAAGTCTGAAAAAAGCCTTCTAGATATAACAAGCATCAGTACATGCATCGTAAGAGCGCTGGTAAGAACATCAAGAAGAATCAGAGAGAATAACAAGAACTTTGAAATACGTAATAAAAGAGGGAGGAGGTGAAAATGGAAGTGAAAGATGACAGAGAAGAATAACATGGGAAGAGGGACAATGGCAGTGGGAAGCACGGGGAAGTGTAAATATGACGACATAAGAGAGGAAGAAAGATGAAGGTATGAGAGAGAAAAGAGAGAAAGGAAGAGAGTGAGCAAGAGGAGTGGCGCGGACAAGAGTGATGGTGGGAGAGCAGTGCGGTAAATTAAAAAGCGAGTCAACACAGCCACCTTAATTTGTGGGCCTCATTTTTCACCCCGCCCCGCAAAAACAAACAATAAACAGCGCCAACGACGACGACAACAACTGCACCAACAGCGTCACCACCAACAGCAGCGCCAACGACAGTTATTATTATTATTATTATTATTATTATTACTACTACTACTACTACTACTACTACTACTACTATTATCATTATTAGCAGAAGTAGTAGTGGTGTTAGTAGTAGTGGTAGTGGTGTTAGTATTATTATAACTAGTACCTGATGAAAATAAGAAGTATGCTAACAGAACAGCAAATAAAAAGCAACATTCCCTACAACACCAACGATGACATTAATAATAATAGTATTATTTTTATTATTATTATTATTAGTGGTGGTGGTGGTAGTACTAGTATTAGTAGTAGTAGTGGTGGTAGTAGTAGTAGTAGTAGTAGTAGTAGTAGTAGTAGTAGTAGTAATAACAATAATAATAATAATAATAATAATAATAATAATAATAATAAAACTATATTACTATTATTATTATAATTACAATAATAATAATAACAATAATAATAATAATTATTATTATTATTATGAGAAGATAAATACACTGAGGTGGTTTGGACATGTGGAGAGAATGGAGAATGAAAGACTGACTAAGAGGGTGTATGTACAGTAGGTGAGGTGGAGGGAGGGAGAGGGAGGGGTAGACCGTGGATGAGGTGGAGGGATGGAGTTGAGAGGTATATGAGGGAGGGGGGAGTGAGTTAGGGGGAGGGTAGTCAAATGGTGGGTGACAGAGCGACTTGGAGGCGTTTTGTCTCCGGCCACCCTTTGCGGGATTAGGGCGTCGGGGTATAGACAGATAGATAGATTATTATTATTCTCAAAGCACGACTCTCTAGACATCAGCAAAACTCTGCACTAGTCTACCAAGTTCCTGTCCGGTATTTGCAAGTAGTACTGCTTCATTAGCATAAAACAATTTGAGATATTCCATCCATCGGCATTCATTACCAACGCCATGCCCCTCTCCATTACTCGTGTTTTTACTTCTCTGATCACCCCATCCATATATATATTGAAAACCATGGGGACATCATCAACTCCGTCGCACGCCCACACCGATCGTGAACCATTCACTTAGATGCCCATTAACCCTTACACATGCTTCACTACCATCATAAAAACTCTTGACGGCACCTAGCAGCTTACCATCTACACCGTACATGCGCAAAACTTCCCACGGTCTTTCCCTGTCCACTTTGTCGTGTGCTTTTTCCAGATCCATGAATGCCATAAACACCTTATGGTCCTTCTCACAAGCCCTCATCGCTATCTGTCTCACTGCAGATACTTGATGCACACATTCTCTGCCACTCCTAAAGCCACCCTGTTCATCACTCACTAGGAATTCTGATATCTCTCTTTCTCTATAATAAATCTTCCATATACCTTCCCTACCACACTCAGTAAAATTATGCCACAATAATTCTTGCACTCACTTTACTCACCTTTATTTTTGTACAGGGGTACAATCACAACCTTTTTCCTTGAGAGTAAATGTAGAAATGAGTAAAGTGATGGTTATTGAGAGAGAAGGTGACTCCCAGTGAAATGTTAGTGAATGGAGAGAGACTGGAATTGGTGAGAGAGTTCAAATACCTCGGTACAGTGATAGAAAAGAGAGGAGAATGTGCGAAAGAAGTGGAAAGTAGAGTGACACAAGGAAGGAAAGTAGCTGGTGCAATGAAGGCCTTGATATGAAACAGAGGCTTGACTGTTACATTTGCACGAGGCTTACATGGAGTGTTAGTGCCAACTTTAACATATGGATATTAGACTATGGTGTGGCATGAAAATGAAAGGTCGAGAGTGAGAGCAATGAAGATGGGACTGCTGAGGAATGTATGTGGAATACAAAGAGTGAATAGGATACGAAATAATGTAATTCGTGAAAGATGTGAAGTGAGGAAATCTATGGACACCAGAATCGAAGAGAGTGTACTGAGATGGTATGGTCATATGGAGAGAATGGACAACAACAGAGTGGTGAAAATGGTATATTTGAGCGAAGTTGAAGGAGGGAGGAGGCGAGGTAGGCCAAGGAGAAGGTGGAGAGATATGATGGATGAGTGTGTGAGGAAGAGAGGATTGGAAGTCGGTGAGGCTAAGGAACTGACAAGATATGGACCTGGCTAGATGAATATTGTGAGAAGAAGTACATGATCTGGGATTTGACACCTCTTTTTAACGTGACAGCGTCCGGATTGACTTTATCGGACACCTTTATGTGAAGCTACAGAACGTGGTGAATGTTTTTGGCGTATCCGATTGAGCCAGGATTACTGGGGCTTGAATGATGAGTGAATGGAAGCGTGGCCCATTGGATTGGGCAAATCTGGGCTGTCTGGACATTGCTACTTCTCACCCTGCCCTAATGTGGGAAAGAAGGTCCGGATGATTATGATGATGATGATTATTGTTATTATTACTGATATTAATTATTAATAATTATATTATATACAATAAAAGCAACCGAAATAACGATGACAAATGCAACAGTAAGGAAAAAACAAGCAGAACAGACATGCTATTGCCATCAACAATTACAACATATACAAAACATACGACAGCAACCTTGATAACAAGAACACGCAAAAAAAGAGAAGAGACATCCATAAAAACAAAAACGAAAGCAAGCAATGAAAGGCCTCGCAACGCAACCACCACCAACAAGAACAACAGGAACCCCACTAACAATATCAACATTATCGCCACAAACAAGAACATAAACTACAATAGAAAAAACAACACGGGACAATGGCATCAAGTTCAACAAGATAAATGGCACTGAAAACACCAATAACAACAGCAACAATAATAACAGTGAAAGCAACAAGAGCGATAATCATAGTCCTTAAAAAATAAAATAAAATAAACACCAATAACGAACTGAAACGCAACAATATCAAATTTAAAAATAAATATAAATAATTATACAGGTAATGTTAAAACAATAAAAAAGACACTAATAATAAGAGTAGCAGCACCAGTAAACAAAACAGATTAACATTATCAATATCATGAACAAGTATAAGAGTAACTCCTAAAGAGCAAAAAATGTTGTAATCAGGGAGAGACAAAAGTTCTTCTTTTCATCAGCTCCCCCTCCCTTACCGTCTGCCTTCAACCTGCCTCTCTCAGCCGGTGTTGCATCTTTGCCCGCTACTATTGCCATTTCTATAGTCTTTTGTTTTCTTAAGTATATTCTTGTTTACTTTCTCCATTACAGCGGACTCGCAACACACGTATGGCAACGCACTCTAGTACTTTTTCTGTTCATCTCTCTAATGCAGGAATTAATTGACATTCAGTCCTCCATGTAAACGTCAGGTCAATCCTGGAACTGTCGTCTTCTGTACGTATTCCTCTCCAGCAATGGCCTTAAGTCATTTAAACTCATTATGTCCACACATCTAGAAATGAACGTATCTTGAATTTGGTTCTCTTTGTTCAGTTTTCTTAAGAAGAACTTTTCTTCCTGCTTTCAGCCATTGTGTCTTTCTTCTTGTCATTAAAGCAAGAATATCAATAACAGAAAAAAATCAATGACATTAATATCAATAATAATAATAACAACAACAACAACAATACTACTACTACTACTACTACTACTAATACTTCTACTACTACTACTACTACTACTTCTACTACTACTACTACTACTACTACTATTACTACTACTACAACTACTACTACTACTACTACTAATAATAATAATAATTAGAATTCTGTAACTGTCCTAGACAGTCACTAGTCTCCACCTACTGTTTCTTAGTGACTTTGAACCCACTGGGATGATTAGGATTTTTTTTCCACATCACCAATGGTCCATGCCGAGACATAACCTGGGACCTTCGGATTCCTTGTGAGTATCCGGTTCTGGCATCGTCGCGAGACTCTGAACACGGAATAATAATATTTATTTACCTCTTCTTATTGTGTAGCCATAATAATGAAGTTTCGCCATACCGTACGTAAGGTATGTGTAATATAAACATGATCTGAAGACCCTAAGTGCGCGTCCACACGTATTCTCGAACATATGTTGGCAACGCAGCTGGTAACATGTTCGGGAACATGTTTGCAGCAGTATTTAAACAGATGTATGCAAACATGTTTAAGTGCAGCTTCGAACACTGGCTGCAGAGGTGAAGGGATAAGTGTGTCCATACGACGCAGCTGAGACTTCATCATGATGTTGCCAACATGATCTGGACGCTGCTGTTCCCAACATGTTAGCAGCGGGTTCGTTACTGTGATGCTTACATGTTGCCAATACTTGTTTGAGCACACATGTGATTGCGCCCTAAAGTAACTTCTTGTGTAACATCAACAAGGGATCTGAAGACAAAGGTGTCGAGGAAAGCATGTGTTTGCCACCATTTCTTACAATGACCTTGACCCCACTGGGGAGATTTGATTTTTTTTTTTCTATCAGCAAAAGGCCCATGCCAAGACACATAACCAGGGCCATTTAGATTCCTTGCGCAGTCTCCGGTTCTCCTGGAATCGATGCGAGACTCTGAGGTGGGAATAATAATAATACCTGCGAAAACAACATTCTCCACCTAATACGTATGTGGAGAATAATAATAATAATAATAATAATAATAATAATAATGATAATAATAATAATGCTACTACTACTACTACTGCTACTACTATTATTATTACTACTACTGCTAATTATAATAATAATAACTACAATTATAATAATAATAATAATAATAATAATAATAATGGCAGACTCGGTAGAGAGGCGGTCTGCAGTCCCGATGGACCCAGGTTCGAATCCCGGCTGGGGCAGGGAACAGTTTAAGGATTTGAATTTCATAAAAAGCAGACTTTTCTGATCTACCAGATGACCCGTCGACATGTTATAAAAGTACCCCCGCTAATACCAGTACACCAGTCTTATATGAGACAGCCCTAACATGTATTCAATATGGATGGTAAGTGTTAGTGCCGTAGTGGTGACATATGGAGATGTAGGAGGGCTACTGGGCCCCAAGGAGGACTACTGGTACTTGGGAATAGGCCCTGAAGCCTTTGCCCAGAGTCGGACACGTAAAAAAAAAATATTATTATATACAACAAAGACTACTACAACCACTACTACTACTAAGTACCGTAGAACATCGTAAAATTGTCCAGGGACAATTCTGATCAACTCTTCCCACATTCACTGCCAAACCCTGAGCCTATCAGGTGACATTCGGATTATCCGAAAAACTCGCAATTTTTTACCCCTGGTGATCTCAGAGAATAATCAACCGATTGGAATCATACTCCTTTCTGGAATACGGCCGCCTTAAGGCTCTACAGAAGTAGAATTACAGCTTGCTAGCTCACACGGTTTCTGAGATAGCATCCCGGAATCCGTTTCCTACTTCTGAATAATATCTGGTGATCCGGTTAATGGACTGGCATCACATCTGGACAGAAGAAGCCGCCAACTGGGAGATTAACCTGACGAAGTTTGAAGGCTCAAGGCCAAACAGCCTCCGAGTAATTGTCGTTTGCTTTTTAGCTGATACAATAATAAGAATATTGACAAAAATAAGAAAACTTTCCACAGGGATGGGGGAAGTTATACTACCACAACTACTGCTACTACTAGTATTGACAAGAACAATATAACTGACCACTGGCGTGGTGAGCTATAATAATAATAATAATAATAATAATAATAATAATAATAATAATAATAAACAGGAGCATTCCAAGATCCTGATGATTTTATGCTTTCTTTGGGAAGTCTGATTTAGTAATAATGGGTTAATGAAGGCTGCGTTTATTTTCTCTGTTTCGAAATGTCTTTCTGGTTCTAAATACATTCATCTGGTGATGAATAACTGAGAAAATGACGCGATCATTCCAAAGAGGTTACTGATGAAATTTTCGTTAAAGCAATTTGTAGTGTGCACAGAAATCCCTTTTGTACTCTCATGTGAGAAAGTTCGCCAACAATCTTCTGTCAGGTGTGTCTTCCCTTCCAAATTTATCATTGTTTTACGATCTTACGGCAGTATCCTTAGTTTCATTCATTCATTCATTCTTAGTTCTTATGCTATTTAGTTGCGTACATCATACTGTTATCACAACATTATTTGACATAGCACCTTCCACCCCCACAGCAGGCTGGGAAGTGTCAGTAAATTTTTGATCACGATTAAATATCCCACTAATACGTCGTGCACTCACTACCCATAATACCATTAAATCAGACGGGAAGTTTATTCTTCCGATCCCACTGTTAAAAAATGTGAGGGAGGCAGGGAAGCGTATTGTGCAAGCCCAGATTTCGGAAAGACATCTACTGAATATTTGTATGCATTACATGTAGTTGGTCCTTTTGTCTTGTTACAGACCGCATTCAGCAAGGAGGGAGAGGATCCAAAGAAACGTAAGGTTCAACATGGATATAACAATTGACCGTGAAAAACTGAAGGCTTGGCTGCTCCCTGGCGATCTCAGTTCTGATAATCAGGTCGACGGATTCACCCTCCCTAATACCTTTACAGTATATCAAACCTGAAAACATTAGTTACGAAAAATATATAACCAAGTAAATAAATAAATATGTAAATAAATGGAGAAATAAAACAATCAGTTAATACTGATCGTGAATTATAGCAGTGGTACATAATGGTTAGGCTGTGGATGAACTGGTGGATCTTCATTACTCAAGGTTTTCCCAAGGCCAATATGTTTAAAGTGAAAAGGGAAGGTTAAACTAGGATATGGAAGATTAGACTATGGTAGGCTATAGCACGATAATAATGGTAGGAGATTAGGTTACATTATTTTATGTAAGATTGCCCTTGATAGGTGAGATATTATAAGATTAAGGTGAAGCGAGTAAGATCGGTATAGTTAGAGTGTAGCTAGGCAAAGGGAGTCAAAAAGAAAGAGTACAGCCGCTTGATGTCTTATGCACACACATAGCGAGCTTTCGTGTGTCAGTCACACTTGTTACATCTGTCAAAGTTGAAGGTGGTTATGCATTCATCCCTGTCTGTCTGTCTGTCTTAAAAAGTTGCCATCGAATGTCAATGAAATCTGGTGGATATGTGAACACTGGGTCAATGAATAGTTGATGAGATTTTGAGGTGAATCCAGACCCAGATTTTACTGGCGTCGATGGAGGTATGCCTTCCCTGATACTGTGTAAGGACAGACTAAGACCGTAGAATTAATTACCTCCGACAGAGATTAGACGGAGGTTGGTTTATAAATCATAAATTACATTGGTGTTGGAGGAGATATGTGCTCTCTGAGTACATCTGGTATGTATTTGTGATTGTCCCTTGTATTGTGCACGTGCTTGTTGGGATAAGCCTTTTAACTGAGTGACACCCCCTAATATATATGTATATATATATATATATATATATATATATATATATATATATATATATAGATATATATAGATATATATTGCCAGACGCCTCAATCCCGTTTGGGGTGGCCACAAACAAATCGCCTCCAAGTCGCCCTGTCCCCCGCCATTTCACTCCCCTGCTCCCAACTCACACCCCCTCTCTCATATACCTCTCCACCCCATCCCTCCATCTCATCCACGGCCTCCCCTCCCTCTTCCCCCCTCCACCTCACTCACATACACTCTCTTCGTCAGTCTTTCACCCTCCATCCTCTCCACATGGCCAAACCACCTCAGTGTGTTCCTCATAACGCTTCCTATCACATCCACATCCACACCACAACGCTCCTTTATATCCTCATTCGTCAGCCTGTCTCTCCACGTGACTCCACAGGCTCCTCTTAAATAACTCATTTCCACTGCTCTCACTCTTGACTTGTGTCCTTTCAACAATGTCCAAGCTTCACTTCCGTACGTTAGAGTTGGTATCACAATACTGTCATGTAGTAACTTTTTCACTTCCATGCTCACTTCCCTGTTTCTTATCACTGCTTTCAAGGAACCAGCAACCTTTCTTCCCTGTTGTACCCTTTCAAACACTTCACCCTCCAAACCTCCATCCTTACTCATCACACTACCCAAATACTTAAACGTACTCACATTTTCCAATTCCTCACCATCCAACCTCACTGTACATTCACTAACTTCACCTCTCTCAAAGACCATTACTTTACTCTTCCCTACATTCACCTTTAGGTTCCGTTTCTTACACACTCTCTCAAACTCATCCACCAAACCTTGCAGCTCCCCTTCGTCTTCACTCAACAACACAGTATCATCTGCAAACAACAGTACAGGGAGTTTCCAAACACTATCCTCTCTCACCAGGGCCACTCCAACATCCACTACCCTACCTTGTACCTCTTTTATTACCCCATCCATGTACAGATTGAACAACCATGGAGACATGACACATCCCTGTTTCAAACCAACTCTCAAAGAGAAAAATTCACTTAGTTCACCATCCACACGCACTGCAGCCTTCGCACCATCGTACATACTCTTCACAGCATTCAACAACTTCCCATCTACTCCATATATTCTTAACACTTTCCACAATCCTTGTCTATCCACCCTGTCCTATGCTTTCTCCAAATCCATGAAAGCCGCATACGACTTCTTTCCCTTCTCTAGAAACTTTTCAACTAAAGATCTAAGAATGAATATCTGATCTACACAACCTCTTCCCTTCCTAAAGCCTCCCTGTTCTTCTCCAACTAATTTCTCTGTTCTTTCTCTAACTCTGTCTATAAGTATCCTACCATACACTTTTCCTATTATACTAAGAAGACAAATGCCCCTATGATTACCACACACTTCTTTTTCCCCCTTTCCTTTGTACAAGGGAATAATTATACCTGACTTCCAATCCTCCGGGACTCTACCTTCCTCCCAGGCCAATCTGCACATCTTCCATATCCATTCTACTACTATCTCTCCCCCATGCTTCAGCATTTCGCCACACACTCCATCAATTCCTGGGGCTTTCCCCGATTTAACATTCTTCATTGCTTCCACAATTTCTATCCTACTGATTTCTTCCTGTCTTCTCACCTCGCTCCTTCTCCCAGCCATTCCCCAGCCACTTATACTCGCATTACTTCCATCCTCTACGTTCAACAATTCCTTAAAGTGTTCTCTCCATCTGCTCACTTTTTCTCCCTTCTCCACTAGTAATCTACCATTTTTATCTTTCACTCCCCTGCTAACTTCACTTCCACCCTGTCTTACTCTTTTCACTTCTCTCCAGAACATTTTCTTACAGTCCCTCCACTTTACACTCAAATTCCTTCCAAATTCCTCATCCACTCTCTTCTTACTCTCTCTTACTAATCTTTTCACCTCTCTCTTCCTTTCCACATATAACTCTCTCTTCCGCCTCTCAACTTCTTCCACGCCCCTATTTCTCATCCATTCATTGTATGCTTTCTTCTTTTGTGCCACTGCCTGTTTCACCTCTTCAGTCCACCACGCTGTTCCTTGCACCCCCCTCCGTCTTCTCTTCCTTCCACACACCACATCACATGCTGCACATATTTCTTCTGTAAATATCTTACACACACCTTCCACGTCTCCCATCTGCTCCAATTCATATTTGCCCAATATATATATATATATATTTTCCTGCTACCTCCAGACGATTTTATTCAGCGTTTGTGAGATTTTCTACAGAGACACAACAAATAAAACCTGAATTTGACTCTTTCAGTTCAAAGTTGCCCCAAGAACAAAGGAGGAAGACGTCTTATGGTTGAAGGGGTTAAGTCTCGACACTTTTTCATTCAGACATACACTTTCTCACCAACAAATTCTTTTTCTGTCTCCCTCCTTCCTTCTGGCCTCCCGACAATCCTCACAACATTTTGGGCACTTTTATGTCAATCAGTCACTTGTTGTCATTTATCCCACGCCATCAGTAACGGCATAAAATATTCTGGGAATTGACGTGAACTTTACACTTCTTTGCAGAGCCTTCCCCTCCCTCTTTGCCTGTCGTCTGCCTCACTCTCGCCCACTATTCCCTTAATTTTTCTTCCTTATCCCACATCCTCTCCTTATTTTCACTGACTTTCTCTCGGCCTATCCTTCACCACTTCCCCTTCACTTCTCCAAATCCTTACCCGTTTTCTTCTTCCCCCCCCTTTTTCTTAACTCTCTTTTTCCTCTTCCCTTCCGTACTTTCGTAACGCTGATTTCCTTTCTTTCGCCCATTCCCTCCCGCTCCCCTCATTTCCTCCCTTTGCTTTGTACTTCATCCACACTCCCCTCCCTTCCCTTTCTCTTGCTTTTTCTTTCCTCTCCTTGTCCTCTCCCATTCCCTTCATCTATTCTACCTTCCTTCACCATTTTCCCTTTTCCCTTCCCTTGCTCTCTCTTCCCTACCGCTTTTCTCCCACATCCTTTCCTCTCTTTCTTCCTTCGCCCTTATTTCCACATTTTTTTTTTTTCGCTCTTCTTCCGCCTTCATTTTGCTAGTTCCCACCCTCCCATCTAGTCCTTTCTAATGCCCACTCTCCCAGTCCCATCTCTTAACTCTTTCATTGCACTTTTCCCTCTTCGTCCCTGTCCTTTTCTCTTTCCATCGTCTCTTCATGCCTTACACTATCATACCTTCCCCACGCTCTCCGTGCTCCTCACCTCATCCAGTTTTTCCTCCTACCTCACTCTCCTTCCCTTCCGTGTTCTTCCCTCAACCCTCTTCTTTCCATCTCAATATCCTCCTCACCTCACCTTCCCTCCTCGCCTCCCCACTTCCCCTCTCCTCCTCCCCTCCCCTGCTCTCGTGCCCTCTGCTTCACTTTTCTGTTTCCTCCCAGCTCTCCTCTCTTCTCTTGTATCCTGTTCATCCCACTCCTGAGGTGCCTAGAGGAATATAACATGTGAAGTGCTCTTTGTGGGCGCGTGATGAACGAGCAAGCGCCATGTTATCACAGTTCCCCTCGATATTGACAATCGCAGGATGAAAGTAAGAAGCAGGGCCTTTCCCCTGGATGATTTCTCCCTGGTTGATTTTCGGCTACTGGTTAAATTTAGATTTACTTATTGGGTATTGCGGGGCACATATTATGAATGGAAGAAAACCGAAGTTCTTAACATAGCTCAATATAGATAAGGGTTTGAACAACATAGGTTCCAGCTACGCAAGTGTTTGTGCAAAGCGAGGCGCCGCGCCGTAGTATTCCTCACACGCGCAATGCTGCAGTCTACAGTTTCCGCCGCCAACCTGCCGTGTAAACGAAACTGAAACGAGAAAGACTTAGTTATAGATGAGATGACTAAAGCCAGAAATTTGGTGTTTTCCCTTGGTGACTTCACCATCAAAATTATAGATGGAGTCCCCGATATCGAACTGATACAACTGATGCCAAAAAAGCACAATGTTACGACGGAAAATCTTTTTAAACTTTATTTCGAAATTGAGGCGTACACCGATTCCAGTCAGACACTCCCTTGGAAAGCTCGAGAATCGAAGGGGTTCCTAGCTTCTATGGGTGTTCTTAGCTGATAAAATTTATTGAAAGAATGTATTACATGCAGAAAGAATTTCAACTCTTCTTCACATAGAAGTAAAGTTAATAACTTTTGCTTAGCGTGACAGTCAGGTCGAGTCGGGCCGGGCCTCTCATTTCCAAGCTTAACTGAGAGTGAACATCTCCTGCTCGCTTCCCTCGCTGACTGGTAATTGTGTTGAGGGAAAATGGTATTATTTCCTTTTCCCTTTCACACATACAACATCGTTTATACTTTATACTTGTTGTCTCCACAAGATTTTTATTATTCCCAGGAAGGATCTCTACAAGTACATCTGTTACATAAGACTTTATCTAACCCCTCCAATTTGTCGCCCCTACACTGAACAAAATTGTCTGGTAGCAGCAAGAACAAATGTAAATGACGAAATCGTAGTGAAGGTATTATCCATCCATGGGTCATCATTGTTAACCCATTCACTAAAATGTCTTCAATTTCATTTTAAACTTGCAACCGCCAGACGGTTTTATTTAGTTTAACAGAGTCCGTTCCTGTAACCAGAGAAGCTGATGGATATAACAGCTAACTAATCAGTTCAAAAAGTATCTCCTAAAGCGAAGAGCAGTGTCTGGTGGTGGCAAGTATAAAATTAGAAAAACGTCATTGCACCTGGTACTGAGAAAATAGTGAAAGCTTCATGTAATTCATCTGGCGTCAAAAACTGAATACAGTCCCATAGTGAGGACTAGGGTATGATATAAATGAACCTGATCGGCCTACTGGGTTTAGTGACACTCAGGCTTCTGTGGCTCATTCTCAGCTGAATGAAATAGTCTGGCGTTAATTGATTTACATATATGGATGCGACCACCAGGAGGTTAATGATGGCTGTATTTACTTTCTGCACACAAAACAAATTTCTCTCATCCTCATGAAAGTCGTCTAGAAATAGCAATATTACAATAATTAAGTACGTCCTCAGTCGCAAGAGATAATTGATTACAACTTAATCCCTCTTGTCCGTACCACAAGTACGGCCAATCAGGAAACGGAGAACTACATGAGAAAAGGCTTAATAATACTGACTATAACCGTAAGAAGCACCTTACCAAATCAGTTCTTCTTCCTGATAGTCTGTCATATTTTTCTGAACATTTCCGGGGTGGTAAGTAAACGTTTCATGAGAAATTTGTTTCCTCCGTTGTTTTAAGTTATATTCCACTGTGTCAGCTGGTTTGACTGGCCAGCTATAATGGCGGAAGGACTGTCGTAACTTAAATGTTTAACTAAATCAAACCTAACCTAGCTTAACTGTACCTAATAATTAATCTAACCTAACCTAACCTAATCCAACCTAACCTAACCTGGCATCCACTTAGGAAGTTGGGAAACGAAGTCCACCTTTCAGTACGTTCAGTATTATTTCTTTCATTACACCGTAAACAAACATTCGTTGGTACGGCTTGAGGAACATGATGATAAAAACTGCGATTTTATGGGCAGGAATACGTAATTTACCACCCTGAAAATAGTAAAATATATATATATATATATATATATATATATATATATATATATATATATACACACACACACAGAAAAAACAAACAGGAGAAATATGAATGGAAATGGTAAGGTCCTTCTACTGTCTCAAATAATGCGAATGTTTACCGAAGCTGGTATTATGTCGGAAGCCTAATATGTAGGGAGCTCATTTATATTGAAAGACAGCGTCGTTCGAGTAACAGCTGTATTCCTTAATATACATTTGTCTTCTCATCTGGTCTGGGTTTTCAGTCGTTTTATGTAGTTGCTACGATGGGTTGGGGTTATGAATGAATAAGTAAATAAACAAAAACATGGGCAACGCTAGGCTGCTGCAACCCTCCATCTGACCAAGCACATACCCCCACCTCCCAGCACACCTAACCAAACGCATACCGGACCACACCCCTCCTCCTGGTACAACACATAGATATTAAAACTTAATAAAATTAGTGATATAGAATAGGGAAGTGTGATAGGTAGTAAAAAACCACCATCATCATCACTACCACCACTATCATGATCATCTTCATCACCACAACCACTACCATCATCTTCACTACCACCACCACCACCACCACCACCACCACCACCACCACCACCACCACCATCATCATCATCATCATCATCACCACCACCACCACCACCACCATCACCACCACCATCATCATCATCATCATCATCATCATCATCATCACCACCATCACCACATCATCACCACCACCATCATCATTAACAACACCAGCATCATCATCATTACCACCACCATCATCATCATCAATGCTACGCTTTTGCAACCCTCCAGATGACCAAGCGTATACCCCCCACCTCAATGCACACCTAACTTAGAAAGCGCCCAGAGGGTGCATACTTCAGCCAATGCCATTGCCATTAACCCCTTAACCGCAGGGATGTCGGAAGCGCGCTGTGCCCGTCCCGCGAGGATAATCGCACTCCGACTGACTTTTAAAAAATATTTGCCAAAAATTAGTTATTAGTCCTAGTATATTATAATTAAACATGCATATGGCGCATACCTTCAGCTTTCTCCTGGGATGTTTGCTGAGCCTTCGTCGAGGACTTGTGGAGACTTCTGAATTTGGGTAATGAAGTCTCCACTTTACACTTCCCAACACCCCGTAATATGATTATCACTGCCTGATATTATCACGAGAAGCTCTATTCTATGAATTTCAATAGTTTGGAATCCATATTAAAAAAAAAAAAACACTGTGAAAGCAATGTAAATTACGAGCGCTTACGAGCTTTCCACCCGCGCTCGTTCCCCGCTGGTATTCTGTCATATATTATTCATAAACACACTCACACTTTATATTCCCAGTACTTTATTACACTTATTTATATATACAATATTTATCCATAAGTTTCCTTCAGTACTAGTAGTTTAATTTCACTCCAGGCATTCACTTTCTCGTTCAGTAAACTAGCGTAGAGAGCGAAGCTTTTACTTTCACTGTCATTACTCCAAGTATTTAAACTCATATTCTTATATTACTAATTATTTACATTTCTATTTACATTTTCTATTTTGTTTACATTATTTACATTTCTATTATATTTACATTATGTTATGCACTGTCACTTGCAGTACCTTATAAAACTATTTTCCACTGTTTAATTATATTTACATCCATTGCTTTCACTTGCCATTTACACATTATATACACATTATTAACACACTATTTACATTTCCACTTGCATTGTTTTAGAAATGCTTCAAGTTGTGGTAATCAAAGAAGAAGGGTACACAGAGGGGAACCTGGCACTCAGCACACTGCCAAGAGGTGCGTTGGTGCTCAGGTGCGCGTCTGGTGGTATGTGCATACACCTGGCACCTGCGGATCGCCCTCCTCTTCGTTGTGGCAGGCATTTACACCAGTCTATGCCAATCCATGTACGCCCTCTGCTCAAGTCTGTCAGGATGTCTTACAGCATGGTTCATTGGAGCTGCTGCTGTCACCCTACCATATCCCTCAAGCAGCTGCTGAGCACAGGTTATGGTGAACAACCTCAGGGAGAATGACTTGGGTGGCTTTACCTTCATCTTGTACAGGATGAAGGCATTCAGCATCGTCATGTCAATGAGATGCAGAAACAATTTCCTGTACTACCTAGTATTCTTCCTGAGGCAGTCGATCTCTCCAATCATCATGCCGAACTTGTCCATCAGCCGCATGTTAATATTATAGTCGATGACAGCATCATGTTTCATCACAGGTTCGCGTGTCCTATGGTCGACCTTCCCCTGTCTTTCAGTTCCCCCTTGTGTATGGTGGTAAGCATGTGCACGACCCTCTTATCATGCCACCGTATTGCCAGCATCTTCTCAGACTTGCGTAGGTGCACGTTTCCCCGCTGCGAACTTCCTGCCTCGGGGAATTTGGGGAGGTGGGCATGATTGGTATTGACAGTGCCGCAGGAGTCAATGCCATGCACTGAAAGGTATTTAGCAAGTTTTGGTGCTATATAATAGTTGTCAGTATACAGCACATGATTCCCACCAAAATACCTTTCAAGCAGCACTTTCACTACACAGCCTGAGCAGCCAAGGGTGTGTGTTTTGTCAAGATAGACAGTGCAGGCTGAATAGATGAAATCAAGGATGTACCCCATCTTCAGTCGCACAGTACAAAGAACTTTATTCCAAACCAATGACATTTGCTTGGAATGTACTGTACGAACTTCAGACGTCCTCTGAACGGAACCAAGGATTCATCTAGGGCAACCTTTTGAAATGGGTGGAAGAATGACATAAATTTATTCTTCATTCTGTTCAGAATCTCCCGGATCTTCCAGAGTGGAACAGTCTGGGAAGTTACATCGTTGTTGGTGAGGTGCAGGTTTCCCATGATGTTACGGAACCGATCTCTGGCCATGTACTTATTGAAGGTGGGTGAGGGTAGTAAAGGGTCCATAGACCAGTAATCTTCCAACTCATGCTTCCGTGAATGTGCCAGCAGAAGCATGAGGGCGAAGAACACTTACAGTTCCTGCACTCCAAGCATGGTCAACTGTTGCATTTTTGCTGTACCTGCACCACTTGCAGCACGTTGTGACTCGTACCTGTTGGTCCCATCACATATGCGCTGCATGACTTCGTCATCAAGGAAGGCCAAAGGGTAGTCCACACACTCATCATCCTTGTCAAGAGTGAAGGCAAGCTGTATCCCTGAGGAACTCTCGTCAAAGTGGAGTTGTTCCGGGACGATATTGGAATCTTCCATCCACACGAAGGCGTTCAGGGTTCCCTCTCTTGGCAGTGTAGGCTGGGTGAGGGTGGATGAGGGTGGCTGTGAGGTAGACTGGGCCGTCTCAAGGTCACTCCGACTAACCCTAGGTTGCTGTGTACCATTAGCAGCCCTTACTCTAGAAACAGGTCTACTTTTACGACGAGTAAGGGATTTATCTCGTCCCCTACGACGTGACTTCACTGTAGGTGCTGGTGGAGACTCCGACGACGAAGACTCATGAGAAATTTCAGCTGAAGAGATGGAAGATATTAGTGAAGTGGGGCTGGGAGAGCAGGGAGGTGATTCACCTCAGGACTCATGGCGGGCTGGGTCACACGGGGCCATTGTTCCAGGGCTAATCTGCCTCCTCTTCACTCCCTTCCCAAATTCCTTCCCATGCTGCACTAAGGGCTCCTTTCCCTTGGAGCCAGGACGACACTGAAACACTTGTACTGGGAGTTTCTGTCACCATTTCCTCTACAGGCTCATCACACGGTTCACCAGAAAGATCAAAGTCACTATCCATCATTATCACTGATAAATCAGCCAGTTCACATTCAACAGCAGAGTCACTTAGTCCTTTACCCCTTCCCACACAAGGTTTAGTAGGGGTAGAGGTCCAGGGCCCTTTGCAGTGGGCTCAGAAGCGGCGGAAATGGAGGGGTGCAAATCCGACATGGTTTCACCTCGAAAGATGACAGTAAACTGAATGGCTTGGTGTATATGGACAGGCAAGGGTTGACAATGTCAGTGTGGTGACAGCTGCTAATTTATATGCTATGAAATGATTGGCAGGAAATCTAGACAATACATAATAAACTAGGTAGTTCCAGGTGAATGTAAATATCACTTAGGCTTCTCCCTTCCTTTCTTTTATATATTTTTATTACGAGAATAGGTCATTCAGCATATTTCAAGGGGAAATAAACTGGGAAAATTAGCGAACGAGTGCACGTGGGGTGTTGCCAGGTGATAATTAGCCAATTCCAGGTGTATGGCACTATCAATTACCTTTTTTCTTTTATATATATATCTATATCTATATCTATCTATCTATCTATCTATCTATCTATCTATATATATATATATATTATTTTATATAAGAATAGGGCATAAGGCATACTTCAATGGATGAAATCAGTGGAAAAATCCGGACAGGATTTGCATAGCACGGCACAGCTGGGCAGGTGGTAGGAGAGGGCAATGGAGGGGAGGTAAGGAGGGGAGTCAAGGATGGGGAAAAATGCTAAATTGTCAACAACGGATGGGAGTACAAATGACATTAGCAGCGCTATCCATAGCTGGACACTGGCAATACTGACAGATGATACAAGCCACCACTTGAAAGCCCAGGTGAA
>NC_136991.1:27265091-27327591 GCF_032717465.1 Coenobita brevimanus | reverse complement strand
TTACCCGTCCCCGCCCCGGAGGTGCTTGGGGACGGGTATTGTTTTTACTCGGTTTGTTGTTGGTTTGTCCGTCTTTCTCTCTAACCGTCTGTCTGTTAACATCTTTACGCGAAAATTGCTTGTGCGATTTTGATTAAAACAACAGGTATGATGGGCTATGACCCTCTGATTACGTAATTATATTTTGGGCCAAGCTGGGCCAACGGCCAGGCTGTAGGCCGCAAAAATGTAAAAAAAAAAAAAAAAAAAAAAAAAAAAAGTAATTTTTTTTTTTTTTTTTTTTGCCATAATTCCTTTCAAATTCATCATAACGACGTGAAACCAAAACCTAAAGGTGCATCTTTCTGCATCTTATAACATGCCTCATTACATCACGGAGGTCACTCCCAAGTTAGTGGTAAGGGGGTCAATGACAGGTGGGTCGGGCCTAAAATTTCAAATGGGCACAAAATTGTCAAATTTCACCCGATTTACTCCAAAGCTGATGGGACATCTTTGAGTAGGAATCCTGTTGTGTTTATGTGACAGCACTACAGTGACTGCCGGAGACGGGTTGGCTGTGCCTTGGCATCGCTTCTTGTTAGAACTGTTTTTGTTGTTGATTTGGTTTTTACTGTTGTTGTTCTCATTGTTGTTGACTTGACTGCTGTTACTGTATTCAGCTGTCGGTGGGAGCACTCACCATCCACTCACTCGATGTAGTGCTGCTCTCAGGTGACTGCACTTTCCTCTCTTCCTTCCTTCTTTTCTTCTTTCTTCTTCTGTCATTCTTTCCTTCACGCTATCCTCTTCCTTCTGTCTACGGGTGACTCTACGCTGGGTGACAAGCCAAATGGTTTCCTGTACACAAGGTAACCATTTACTATGTTGGGTGGTAACCATATAACCATATCATGGCGCCTGGTGGTTTAGTGGGTAATTAAGGCGCTCCAACTGGATTTTGCCTGCGCAGGTTAATATCCAAGGGATGGTTGGTGTTCACTGCTCACTAAATGCCAATCGGGGATGAGTGAGGCTGGTCACTCTCATCTTAAATGTCAGGACCAACTTGTCTAGCCCCGAGCTCCTACGCTCCTTGTGGGGCAACACAGGATTGGATGATGAATGAATGAAGAAATGCTCCTGGTGTTCTTTTTCTTCCTCTTTCTGTCATTTTCGTTCTATTCCCTCTGCAATCACTATTCTTTCTTTCTCTCTTTTTTTTACTTCCCTTCCCCTTTGAAATTTCATTCCTCCATCTGTCTCATACATGCTTCTCCCTTCGTTGTTCTTCTCCCCTTTTTTTTTCTTAAAATTTTCTCATCTCTCTCTCTCTCTCTCTCTCTCTCTCTCTCTCATCCCAGTCTCTCCTCTCCATACTCCCTCCTCCATCTCCTAAATCGCGTGGCCCATTTTTCTTCTTTATTTATTTCTTCCTCTGTCTCCTGCTTTAAGGCCGCAATTTCTCTTTTCGCCTCATTCCTTCTACCCTTCTTCGTGCCTCCGTAATTCTTTCTATCTTCTCGTTTCTTTCTTTTCTTCTTCTTTCTTCCGCTTCTCTTTATTATTCCCCCCCCCTTCTCTCTCTCTCTCTCTCTCTCTCTCTCTCTCACGTCAGTCTATTTGTCTATCGCTACCTGTTTGTCTCTGTTTATCTATCATATATCTATCTATCTATCTATCTATCTATCTATCTTCCTTTCTTTTCTTCCTTGCGTTTCTATGTTTTCCAGCTTCATTTTCTCCTTGCTTCGTCTTGCCTGTCTCTCTCTCAAATCATTTTCTCCTGTTTTCTCTGCTTTCACTTTATCTCCCCCTCTTTTCTCCATTTATCTTCTGCTTTCCCATTCTGTCATCTTCCACTTTCTTTTCTTTCTTCCTTCTCTCTCTTCTCTTCTTCCTTCTTCCTCTTCTCTTCTTCTTTCTTCCACTCTTATCTCCTTTGTCATCACTTCTTTCATTCCTTTCTCTTCTCTCTTATCTCCCCTTCCCTTTCTTTCTTATCTCTGCTTTTTTCCAATCTATTTTCCCCCTTTCTAAAATCTCATTCTCCTTTTCTTACGCTCTGGTTTTCCCATTTCTCCTCCTTTTCCTCCTCTTCTCTTCCTGCTCCTCCTCTTCCTCATCCCTCTTTTTTATCTGTCCTCCCCTTCCCCCTCCTCTTCCCTTTCCTCCTCCTCTTCTTTTTTCTCCTACTCCTCTTCTTCCTCCGGCTTCTCCTGCTCCTGCTCCTAGTCTTCCTCTCCCTCTTTCTCTTTTTCCTTCTTTTCCTCCTCCTCTTTCTCCTCTTCATATCTTACTTTCATCAATCCTCTTTCTCATTCGCATCTCATATCCAGTGTTCTCTATCCATGCCCTTCTCTTTCTCCTTATCCCCATTCTTCCTCACCTCTCACTCCATCCTCACTCCTCGTTTTCTCCTCGCCCTTCTCTTTTCTCCTCTTTTTTCAGCTTGTAACTTCCCCCTCTCTCCTCCTCTTTCCCCCAGTCTTTTCTTTCCACTTCCAAATCTTTCTCTATATCCTCTGTTCTTTTTCTGTTTCCTCCTCCTCGTCTCTCTCTCTCTCTCTCTCTCTCTCTCTCAAAAGACGTGAAGCCGGAGTGGTATATTAAAATTTCTAATATTAGTCCTTATCGGGGCTTCCTCATTCCCGGGATCTCCTCCTCCCTTCTCCCCTTCCCTTCCCCCCTCACTCTCTCCTTCCTCCCTCCTTCGTCCCCCATTAGCCTCCCTCAATCTCTCTCCTTATCTCCCTCCCTTCTCATTCTCACTCGCTTTCTCTCCCACTCATTTAATTTTTTATCTCAGTTCTTTTTGCTCCATTTTTCACTATACTTTTATTTTTATCAATTTATTTTCTGCCTCTAACATACCCTGATTAAGTCCTCACTCTTCAATGTTCCTCAGTCTCTCTCTCTCTCTCTCTCTCTCTTTCTCTCTCTCTCTCTCTCTCTCTCTCATCCTAATTATAATTTTTACTTGAAGCTTTACTTTTATTTTCTAGTTCACGCTCTTTCTCTAACTCACTATTGCTCACGCCCAATCTCTTTCTTTCTTTCTTGCTCTCCCATTCACACACACAAGTCTCCCTCTCTCACACCTAAGTTTACTCTCCCCGTCCTTTGCTCACTACGTCTCTCTCTCTCTCTCTAACAATCTCACACTCACGTTCCTCCTCATCCACATACAACTCACACACACCTACACCCATTCTCACTCGGTCTCACTTAATTTCGGATTTACCCTGATTTTTTCCCCTATATCTGTGTTTTTGTTTCTTATGTTACTCGCTGATTTTTACTTTACCACTGGTGCTCTCTCTCTCTCTCTCTCTCTCTCTCTCTCTCTCCCCTAAAGTAATCTGTATTCATGTCGTATTTTTCTGTGATTTATTTTCACATTCACTCTTATTCTACTCCAGTCCCTTTCTCAAAAACGTCCATTGTATCTTCTTTTGTATTCGATATATTAATAGTATCCGTCTCTGTACTTTTTCTTCATATCTGCTCCTTTATCTTAGAATTTTCTTTTCATATTGTCCCTCATATCTTCTCTTTCTCACTATTTCTTACACCTCTTTTATATATAATTTTTCTTCCTGCAGCATCCCTCCTAAATCACAGTCTTAATCTCTCTCTCTCTCTCTCTCTCTCTCTCTCTCTCTTATCAGTGTCCATTTCCTTCACCTTTACTCTCTCCGTCTGTCTTATCTCGAGCCCTTGCTTCACTTTTAATATTTCCCTCTCCCCTTCCTTCACCCCCCCCACTCTCTCTCTCTCTCTCTCTCTCTCTCTCTCAAAATTAATTGACTCAGCAAACTCAATATTTTCCGTCAGTTTCTTCTCCTTCCTTCCTCCTTCACCCTTCTGCTTCCCTCCCCACCTCTCCTCTCTCACACATTCTCTCTCTCTTTTTAGCTTTTCTCACTTCCTTTGTCTTCGCTTCCTTGTTTTTCTTCGGGAATATTATCTTCCTTTTTCCTCATTTTTCTCGCTCCTGTGTGTTTCTTTTAAATCTGTGTCTGACTCAGTTTTTTTTTTCTTTCTACCACTGACATTACATTCTATATCCATTATTCCACACAGCAGTTTCCTCCTTCCCCCTCACACACACACACACACACACACACACACACACACACACACACACACACACACACACACACACACACACACACACACACACACACACACACACACACACACACACACACACACACACACACACACACACACACACACACACACACACACACACACATACTCTTCCCTCGTTTTATTATCCATATCTTTTCCTTAAATAGATTAATACCCTTTATTTTTATTCATTGTACCCTTCAGCTATATAAAAAACCGGATTCCTAAAAGGTTATCATGATCATCGTAAAAACACAGGTGGGTGAACTAACGTGGGGTAAAATATTCTCTTCAGTGACGTTTTATTCTAGTCCATTGTTCCCACCTTCAGACGTTTTTATTCCATATATGAAAGTGCTCTTGTACTGAGGCAATTACTGAAGGTTAAATGTATCCCCACAGGTTGGAATAATTCTCTCCGAAGCTTAATAATACTTTCTGTAGCGAGAATTAAATAAAAATAAATTCCTTCCTGCTACAGGAATGAAGTGGGCAAAGTGAAATGGTTGTAGGTGTTTGTAATTACGTGTTTAGGTGAGAGAAATGAAGGTTAAGCTGATGATTTAAGCTGTCGAGGAGAAACGATTGGAGAGTTGTATGTGGGAGAAATGATGTGGTGCAGGAGTCTAAATTGACGTTTTTGTGGGTGGGTGTAATGATATGGCTTAGGTGACTGGAAGAACATGGTTATCAACAAAATCAAAACTGTGTGTGTTAGGTGGGTGTAATGACGTGGGTATGTAGGTGAGTGGAATGGCGTAGTTTAGGTCGGTGAAATAACGAAGTATTTAAGGAAATGGAGAATGAGTGACAATCCCACCCTCTCTGTCTGTCTGTCTGTCTCATATTACTCGCTTCTCACGAGTCTTCCCCCTCCCTTCCCCCCAAAAAATATCGAAGAAGACGAGTTGTTATATGAAAAGAAAAATAGTATTGCCAAGCAAAATAAAACTGCATATAAAACATCTATATTCCATTTTACCAAGAAGAGCCCATTACTAAATTTACCACTGCCAAGCTATTAACTTAATCAGTGGTGGGACTTGTCTTACTCGTATATTTAATTCTTGCTTCTGTCTATCGATTTCATACAGCTCAGGAGACACTACTGGCACTGGAGTTTCACACACTCACACAAATGTTCTCTTGCGAACTATGTGATGGACAGGGAGGCCACTTCCTTGAATGTCACTTGCTAATACCAGTAACAAAACAAAGGTTATCTGTAATGATCCCGCCATCATTTCCCATTCCCCAGCCCTCCTGTTAAGCCCACGAAATTTTGATGATCCCTTACCCCTTACAGCACAGTGAAATTCTTATGTGGCTGAGTCCTGTTACCACCCAGTGATTATTCTCGAGGTATAAGAAACCTCTTGTGTAGAAGAGGTGAAAGAATATATATATATATATATATATATATATATATATATATATATATATATATATATATATATATATATATATATATATATATATATATATATATATATATATATATATTTTAGTCATCCAACCCAAGGGAGGTTTCCAGCGGTGAAGGAGTAAAGAGAAGGTGAGCGGCCTATGTTCTTTGTGGCATATACGACAGAAAAACTTCTAACAACATCTTAGGGATTCGAATCGATGCACCCACGTGGCATGGTGTTCGTAAAGTTTATTATAAACCAAATAAAATCCGTCTGAAAGTAAGATGATCAAAATATAGGATGTGGAATCTGTGTGAAATTATTAATCTGTGTTCTGTACCTGTGCTTCTTACGGAAAATATGGTTAGTACAGCAATTAACAGATAGGTTGAAGTGAGTCGGAGCTTATCGTTCTCATTTCCTAAAGAGAGGACGTGATCATGCTTCCATTAATGTAATGGCTGATCTGCCATCTTATATCACTTACTACGGAACAAAAAAGTGCTACTAGTCACGGTGGTTCACCAACCCATTTTCTCCTTAGTCTGACCCTGATTTATGTCCTTTTGGAGCTTGTTTCACGTAGGACAGAGTAGGAAAAAGAAAACAGGACAACAATGTAGCCTTTCCTTCGTTACGAGCACCATCCTTTGATTTTAGTATATTTTTACAACTCAGAATTCAAGACAGAGATAGCAATTTTAGGCCAATTTAGAGTATAATCAGTAGAGTTGTTCTTTTTTTTCCTCCTGATATCCAATGTTCTCATTTTAGGATCGCTTTCGGTGGCAGACACTAAAAATAGCTGCTGCTGGTATGTTATTTCACTCATATACATGCACATACTTGTCCCATGTTGGTTAATATTAATGACTATAGTAGGACTCGCGTAAATTTGCGGCTTTGGTGTGGCCCGCACCTGTGTACAATGGTGCCACGTTTCCCCAACTTGCGATGTGAAATGGACGCTATTTATGTACAAGGCAACACAAATACGATAAATTCAGATGAATAAAACTTACACTTGTGTATTTTGATGGATGAATCAACAGTAATCTTATTATGCATAAAATATTTATACAGTAACACAGCAACATGGCATACATATTGTACAGTGTTGCTAAAAGAAATTATAGTCACTTTTAATGTTTTTTTTAGCGTAGTTTAGGGTGGGTAATAATATCAGAGTTATGGATATAAGATAATGAGCCTGAAAAAAGAAGAAATATGTCAATATCCAAAGTAAAAGAAATAATTCATATAATTCTTGTGAGTGGTAACACTGACACACCCAGTCTGGCCTAAGGTAAAGTACGTACCCCTCCATAGACCCAAGCATAGCTTGTACAGGTGTTGCTAGGGAAAAATGCTCACATTTACTGGCTTTTACCGTAATTTTAAGGGCGAGGAATAATCACATTTATAATCATAAGCTAATATGTAGGACAAAATAGTAGGCATATGCCAATCCTGAAGTAAAAAAAAAAAAAATTATTCACTCGCGAGCGGCAACACTTCCACACCCAGTAGGTGGCCTTGATCTCAAGGGTGGTGTGGAAATGATGTCAAATTTACAATATATACAATATTATGTAAAAGAAAATATCCAAAATGTCTCTTGCAATAAAAGAGAGAGAGAGAGAGAGAGAGGCAGGCAGGAGAGGGGCAAGGTTGAATGCATTGTCGGCATTACGGGGGGTGGTGGTGGTGGAGGCATTGTCAGGCTGAGAGAGAGATGGAGGAAGGGGAAAGAGAATGAATGAATGAAAATCAATCATGGTACTGCAATAACGGGTCATCTGTCGCCGTATACAAAAAATGATAAATATCACTAAATATAACAAAACCAAATTAACAAATGAAAGGACAATTATAAATAACTTATAAAAGAATCAAAAGTACTCAGGGTGGCTCATATCTCCCGCCAGGAGAGAGAGAGAGAGAGAGAGAGAGAGAGAGAACGGTAAAGAAAACGTGGCAGAACTGTACACAGGTTCGGGCCACACCACAGGCGCAAATTTACGCGAGTCCTACTATAGTACAGCTTCTGACAATTACAAACACAACTTTTACATCGCTTCGATGTGTAGCTCCCACCCCTCCAGGATTTACACATGTCCAGTATGAGGAGGAGTATATTTCGGTTTTCCATTAAAAAAAAAAAAAAAAAAACTCATTGAAGCTAGTGCTGCACTGGAACTTACACACAGAAAAGTATCTCGTCGCTGATTTGTTCACAATATGAGGTATGATGAAAAATAAATCCAGTTTCACATAAATCTAAACCAATACCATGAAATTATAAGGCTCACCAATATAGCACGTTTTTTCTAACCTGGGCTTTCTTTATGAGGAGAGCCTCCTCGAGCACTAGTCCAATCAACACGCACTAGTCCAATCAACACTCTAGTCTAACTATATTTGGCCACCAACAGAGCTGAAATAGTTTAGGCATTTTTGTCAGGCTAGAACTAACGCGCTGGAGCACAAATACTGTGGGTTCACCATCCTTACCTACCTCCTGCCGGGTTGCTGAGGTTGTGCCATCTACATGCCTGGAAAAAAAGGAAGAAATTAATGATACATTGTTCTTTAAGTTCTTTATGCAATCTAAGTCGATATTTAAGCTTTTATATTTTATAGGTTTTTGCTCTCTTTAGACAATTAAATGATAGCGAAAAAAACAACAATAAACAACAAAGTTTTTTCCTGTGCATTCAGAGAAAACATGGAAACTGCTTACACAGTACGGCAATATGTATGACAATTTCTTTAACTCCATTTGCTAACGATCAGTTGTTTCTGATCAATTTTATCTGGGAGGGGGGCTGACCCCGCAAAATTCACTGGAGGGTCACACTCCCTAAATATCACATTATCGATGAGGGTCCATTGACATGTACTTATTATATCAAAGCCATATCGGGCCTCCTTTCACTATTTCTGAGACGGTTAAATTTGGTGAGGGAAGGCTGGCACCCCTAAATCATGGTTGAAAATTTGTATGTAGTGGAAGACCAGCGGAGTAACCAGACAGACTCAACCACGAAGCTTTATTCAGGTTTTTCTTCTACTTCTTAGAGTCTTTATTTATCGGAAAGGGGTTTACCCCTCAAGAATCGTTGGGCTGGGGGGAGGATCCCGCCTCCCAAATATCTCATTACGGATTAGAGTTCATTGTACAGCTAGTTCTCAGATATCAGAGATATATATGCTCTCCTTCCACTATCTCTGAGAATTTTGATTTGGCAAATGGGACCTTATCCCCTAAAAATAATACTGAAAAACTTTTACAGCAGAAGACGCTATCATGGAACCAAACGAACTGAGCTGAGAAGTTTCGCTGAAATCCATGTGCTCACTTTCCCCAAATTTTGATCATTTTTATTTTTGGAAGGGGGGCTGACCCCCCAAGAATCATCAGGCGGGTCATGCACCCCAAATATCGTATTACGAATAGAGTCCACTGCACAACATGTACTAAGATATGAAAACCATATCTGCCCTCCTTTCAGTAGCTTACTTCCGAAAAAAATTTTGTTGAGAGGGGCTGACCCCACTATAACTTATGGCTGGAAATTGTATATAATGGGAAACGTTCCCGGTAACCGGTGGAATTCACCTGGAAGGTTTCATTCAAATCCATCAAATAGTCTAGGAGCACACACACACACACACACACACACACACACTGAGTATTGCGCAACTGTAACCTATAGGGTGCTCTGCCGAAGATGATACCATCCTGCTTCTCAAGAACAACAATTACAAAAAAAAACATTAATAATAACAATAATAATAATAATAATAATAATCATAATAATATTCATCATCATCATCATTATCATCATCATAATAACAATAATAAAAATAGAGAAACTGTCAACCCTTAGCCGTATTCTCGTGGGACCATAATCCTGCATGTAAGCTGGGCTGTATTAACCTCTCGCAAGCTAAGGACATCCGTGCAAATTTTATTTTTTCTATCTTTAGACGAGTTAATTCTGTTTAGGAGAGGTCTCTTGAACTGCTGTGGTGGGATATTTTACCAACATTAATTCCTTCAGTGCGAGCAATCTTTTGAAGTTGAATCAATGGTCTGGAGCAACCAAAATCACTCTCCCTCATCTCTCCATCATTTCCTCTCATCCTATCATTCTCACTCATGCTCACCCTATCATTATCGCTCGCTGTGAGTCAGTAAACAAATCACGCTTTCACTCATCCTATCATTCTCCCCGTTCACACTCCCTTCGTCTGGAAATACGATCACATTTTAACCAAAGCTTTTTTCACAGTGGGATTGACGTGACCTTTACAAAAATCCATATTTGATCCTGCTTACGTAGAAATCGAGCAGGCTTAATATATAGTTGATGGTGGTGATGGGGATTGGTGGTGGTGATGGCGGTAGTGGTGGTGGTGGTGATGGTAGGATGAAGTTTAGTGGAGGTGGTGGGATGGTAGGGGAATGTTTGGCGCTGGTGGTCGTCGTGATGATGATGATATAGATGGTGATGATGATAGAGGGTGTGTCTCGACGTACGGTTGATGGTGATAGTGGTCATAGTTGGAATGGTGGTGGTGATGGTGCGGGCAGAGTTGGCAATCATGATGATGGTGATGGGTAGAGTAGCGTTGGTAAATGATGATGGTGATGGGTGGGGTGAGTAGGTACAGTACTGATGCAAATAGCGATCGAGGAATAAGGTTGCTAATGTTGGTGGTGATGATGGTGAGGGTAGTGTTGTTTTTGATGATGATGGAGGTATGGTTGGCAGTGATGATAGCATGGTTGGGTAGGCACAATGGTGGGGGTAGGGCTGGTAGCGTTGATGGTGGTTAGGGCGGGGTTGGGCTGGTACTGTTGATGGTGTGGTAGTACTGATGATGATAATGGTGGTGATGGTCGGAATAAGGTTTAATGTAGTCACGTTGAGGGGAACGTTGGTAGTGATACTGATGTTGATATAGGGGTGGAGTTGATGGTGATGGCGGTGACAGGACTGGCGATGCAGATGCTACACGTTATTGGGAAGATTGTGATGGTAGTCTTGGGGATGGTGAGAGGCAAATGATGGTAGTGATGGTAATAATGGTGACGATGATGATGATGATACTGTCTGTTCAGATAAGTTCATAGATACTTATTCATTCTGGGGAATTTAACCATGATTGAAATTGGTGGGCGGACTTCTAAATCAAAGTAATCATGATGATTAGTATCCTTCGTTTTACTTTTGATAGCCTACTATTGGCCAGGTCATGCTGCCCTTATTTTTAGTTGCGTTTTCTTGCTTAGTTTCTTTCTTGTCTTGTTTAATTATGGCAGGCACTTCTACCCTTCAGAATTAACCGATCCCGAGGAGACAGCAAATCCTTTTCTGTTTGCTCCTACTTTCTCTATACTCATTTCAAAGGCAAAGGTGGATGTTGTGTATATGTACGCAACGATTTATCTTGCTCTCGTGTTCCTGAACTCGATCCTTCTGAATTCTCAACTCTCTGGCTTCGGCTTTCTTGTCATTCTCTGACTAAATATATCTGCATTGTTTACTTATCCCCTAATTCTACTGACTATCAAAAATTCTTTGACTATCTTACTTCTATGATGGAACACATTCTATCCATTTCTCCTTTCTCTGAAATCTCCATTCTAGGAGATTTCAATGTTCACCACCACCTTTGGCTCCCCTCTCCTTTCACTGATCCACCTGGTGAACAAGCCCACATCTTTTCTATCCTTAATGACCTACAGCAGCTTGTACAGCACCCTACCCGTATCCCTGACCGCCTTGGAGAGAGCTCCAACATAATTGACCTCTTCCTTACTGCTAATCCTTCTGCTTACACTGTTAATCTTTCCTCTCTGTTGGGCTCCTCCGATCACAATCTTATTACCTTAACCTGTCCTATCACTCCAGTACGACCTGTGGACCCTCCAAAGAAACGTCGTCTGTGGCACTTTGGAGCTACAGATTGGGAGGCTCTCAGGCAGTACTTCTTTGATTTTCTCTGGAATGATTATTGCTTCCATGGCCGGGAGCCATCTAAGTGTGCCTTGCGCATTATGGAGGTTATTCTCTCGGGCATGGAAACATACATTCCTTTCTCATATCCTTTGACTAATGCAAGAAAGCCTTGGTTTAATCACGCTTGTTCTAATGCTGTCCACAACAAGGAGAGGGCCTACAAAACGTACCGGAGCCAACCCACCCCTGAATCACATCATCTTTACGTTTCTGCCCGGAATCGTGCTAAGTCTGTTCTTCGCTCTACTAAAAATAATTTCATCCATACTAAATGCTCTCAACTCTCCAACTCGAATTCTTCCCGCTCTTTCTGGCACCTTGCCAAAAACCTTTCTAACAACTTTACCTCATCATCCTTCCCTCCTCTTTTATATTCTGATGGCTCTGTTGCTATTTCTTCTACTGATAAAGAAGATCTCTTTGCTCAGACTTTCTCCTCCAATTCCACCTTAGATGATTCCGGTGCTGTTCCTCCATCACTTTCCCCCTCTGGCTTCCTCATGGCTGACATTAAATGTCTTCAGCTGATGTATTATCTGCCATCACAGGCCTCAATATCAACAAGGCATATGGGCCTGATGGAGTCCCTCCTGTTGTCCTCAAGAACTGTGTTTCAGTGCTTACACCCTGCCTAGGTAAACACATTCGCCTTTGTCTGTCAACTTGTACCTTTCCTTCTTGCTGGAAGTTTGCTCTCATTCAGCCAGTCTCAAAGAAGGGTGACCGTTCCCAACCCTCTAACAATCGTCCAATTGCTTTAATATCCTGTGTTTCAAAAGTTTTTGAGTCAATTCTTAAAAGAAAAATTTTAAAGCATCTTTCCTATCACAACCTTCTTTCTAATCGTCGGTATGGGTTCCGTCAGGGACGCTCCGCTGGCGATCTTCTCACCTACCATTCAGCCTCCTGGTCATCCTCCTTTTGGGACTTTGAAGAAAACTTTGCCATTGCACTTGACATCTCAAAGGCTTTCGATCGAGTCTGGAATAAATCTTTAATTTCCAAACTGCCCTCTTATGATTTCTATCCTTTTATCTGTGCCTTCATCTATAGCTTCGTTTCTGGTCGTTTTATAGCTGCTGTTGTAGACGGCCATCGTTCTTCTAGATCTATCAACAATGGTGTTCCTCAGGGTTCTGTCCTATCACCAACTCTCTTCCTTTTATTCATCAGTGACCTTCTAAGCTGTACATCTAATCCTATCAACTCGTACGCTGATGATTCCACCCTTCACCTTTCCATTCGGTTCCCGCAACGTCCATCTCAGCAGTTACTTCAGCAAACAAGGGATGAGGCTATGGCACACCTAATGTCTGACTTGGCTCGTATCTCTGACTGGGGTAAAAATAATCTAGTTGTTTTTAATGCATCCAAAACTCAGTTTTTACACCTATCACCCCAACACAATATTCCACAGGAGTACCCTCTAAGGTTTAATATTATCCAGCTCAATCCTGCATCATCCTTGAACATGCTTGGGGTTTCATTCACTCGGGACTTATCTTGGAAAAATCATACTGCATCTCTTGTAAAATCTGCTTCCAAGAGATTAGGTGTGCTAAGCCGACTCCGTACCTTCTTTACCCCTGCACAGTTGTTGACTTTATACACGGGTTTCATTCGCCCCTGTTTAGAGTATAACTCTCATGTGTGGGGAGGCTCCCCACATACAGCTCTTCTCAATAAGGTGGAGTCAAAGGCTACTAATCTCATCAACTTTCCTTCTCTTTCTGGCTTCCTTCAACCTCTGTCTCTTCGCCGCACTGTTGCATCTTTATCTTTTTTCTATCGCTACTTCAATGGTCACTGCTTCTCTGACCTGTCTACTTGCATCCCTCCACCTCTACGACGGGTGCGTAGCACCAGTCTAGCACCAAATTCTCATCCCTTTTCTGTCGAACTCTCTAATGCAAGAGTTAACCGTTACTCCCAGTCCTTCATTTATGCAACAGATCAACTCTGGAACCTTCTCCTTTTGTCTGTATTTCCTACCTCCTATGATCTCCAGTCATTCAAACGCAGTGTGTCCAGGCATCTCGAAATGAACGGATTTTGAATTTGGCTTTTTTTTTTTTTTTTTTTCTTCTTGGAAGGAACGGTTTGCGGGTTCCTGGCCTTTGGTTGCTTCTTTCTTGCATTAAAAAAAATAAATAAATAACTTGGATACAATACCAGCCTTGCAACGGCCGGAAAATCGCTTTTTTCGCACTTTTCACAGTTTGAGTTGTAGAAGCATTGACAATGGGCGCAGAAAACTCGAACTTCTTTAGGCCTAATCTTGAGGCCATTCCCTATCAGAAATATGCATCCATTTTGCCCCTCTCCCCTTTGGTTTTCGAGTGGCAACCCTGTGAAGATTGGCCTCAGTTCCCTAGTAACTAGCACCGGTTTTCAAAAATACCTCCCTACTTCCCCAAGGGCCCTATGGAACTGAATGAAGCTTTGCATGCTTATAGACATTGACTAGTACTACAAGTTTCCATGTACACCTATGTGCTACACTGACCAGGACAGGGGTCAAAGGTCATGAAATGGGAAAACTGTGAAAATAGTTACAATCACAACTATGCTCGTGCTAAATGCTAAAGCTCAGAAGATTATTAACCCAAAACCGATACTGATGATTAAGTTTGACTGCTAACCAAATGAGACCCATATCTACCTCATAATTAAAGCTTATCGGGTTCCATGGAACGACGACTTAGCATTTGACTTTTGGGAGTGGTTTAAATACATCAGATGAAAATAAACCTATTACAATAACTAAAGAACGCTGAGCAGGAGAAAAGTTTATCCTGTTTCGAAAAATTCGTTGATCAGTGCTAAAGAACAGTGTACAAGACATTCTCAGGCAGAAGGGGCTTAGAGTTCATATCTTATGATCGTATGCTAAAAAAAACATGTGCATTCCTAATTTGTGCGACAGGTGAGCTCTACAAAGAGATTTTTATTTACATGTTTAGTCACAGATTTTGTAGCATCCGATAAGACTTGTAAGCCTGACAGTGCATGAATAGTGGCTTTATAGTCTATGTTTCAGAAAAATTCCCACTAATTATAGCATTAAAATGCCACACAGATGTCATTTGCTACACATGTGGATTCCACATTAGGTTTAAGAATATCGAAGAACATACAGCTAATAGGCATAGAACTCGGACCTTTGGTTATGTGGGTCAGTGTTTAAGGGCTGTATTTGTTGACTGTCCAATCAGGCGTCAAAGACAGTTGTATATACGCTTGTCTTCACTCATACAGCTACCACACCCTGTCCAATTTTATTACACTGAATAATAAAGTGGCAAAATACGAAAAAAGATCATTACTTACTGTAAAAATGGCTAAGTTTCTTAACCATTACGATCGCAAGTGTTAACCTCTTCACAAGGATGAAGAAAAAGGCTTGGCATGAGCAAGAGTAAAATATAAGAAGGCGTCATCGCAGTGGAGAAATTAATGTCTGGTTCGGGAGTATCCAACGAGTAACCAGAGAACGCTGAGGAGGCAAGACCAGCAGTGCTAAACTTTATGATACGACACCCAGTAGACGAATAGGAAAATGTAATATCGTTTCTTTTCAGCATCCCGCGTAAACACTTAGGCGTATACTGACATTATTAGAAGCACGAGTTTCATCCCCAAAATACGCGTCCTTAAGTACGTCGGTCTAGTTTGTGTGTGTGTGTGTGTGTGTGTGTGTGTGTGTGTGTGTGTGTGTGTGTGTGTGTGTGTGTGTGTGTGTGTGTGTGTTTATTTTGACAGTTGTGATATTTCCTTAGTTGCTTATGACTGTCTCAGTTTTAATAAAAGTTTAATGTGCAATGTGTGATGACTCTTTCCATCCACTAACTCTATTAGTACTGCCTTCAGATGACTACACTACCATTCAATTTATTACCCTGTACACCAAGAAGCCATTTACGACGCTGGACGCTGACCATGTAGTTAACAAACAGACGCATGGTAGTCTAGCTGGTTAAAGGATGACCCTGAAGTCCGAGGGATGGTTGGACTAAAAGCTAATTATATACAGCCACTCAGGAAAGAGCACCATGTCGCCCTAGTTTTCGATGTCTGAACTGCAAGGCTAGCTCCGGGCCCCTACGCTGCTGGAGGGGAATAAAGCTTTGATGATGAATGGATAATCGTGAATGGAGTGGAAGGAGGTGTGACCCATTTTCGCTAGAAACTGAGCTTCTCTCTCTTCATTTTTATCTCTTATTTACTGTTACATCTCTCTTCTTTCGCTTTGCTTTTTCATTTTTTCTTCTCTCTTGTGGGAGCTCTCATTATTTTCTTGACCACTGTCAAAAGCTTGCTACATTTCCCCCGATTTTTCCTCCGTTTTTTTTTTTTTTTTTTTTTTTCATGTATACACCCTTTCAATTATTCTTGTTAGTTTTCTCTTTCCATCTTTTTCCAGCCAGGGCAAGATATTGTTAAACAGAATTATTAGTTCTACATCATTAACGTTATTTTGTTCCATTACATTGATTTTATTCCCTTCTACTTCGTCTTTATCATCATCATCATCATCATCATCGTCTTCTTCTTCTTCTTCGTCTTCTTCTTCGTCTTCTTCTTCATCTTCTTCTGCTTCTGGTTCTTTTTCTTCTTCCGGCAGCACTGAACATTTGCTAATCTCTCACTTCTTTGTTTTTGTTTTCATTTTTGTAGTAATCCTTTATCTCACCTTATCCTCAAGCTGATATAAGGATTGGGATAGTGATGATGATGCTAGTGATGACGATACTTTTTTCACATTTTCTTCTCCAGCGCTGTAAAGGAAAATCCTACATCACTCCTTCACATAAACAACCAACCTCGTCTCTCTCTCTCTCTCTCTCTTTAAGCACCCCTGAAAATATCGCTAAATATCCAGACTGTAATATTCTGAGCGCTATTTTTACATCATGCAATCAAATATAAGGGATAGCTTAAAAATACATGGGCCGGAGCAATATCTGAAAATGGAAGAGTGAAATGAAAAATTGGAATGAAAAAGGATTGATATTAGTTGGAAATGTGAAATATGCGTTGGCGGCGGTAGTGGTTGGCGGTGGTGGTGGTGATGATAAGAGCTGGTGGTGAAGATGAGGGATGGTGGTGGTGATAGGGTTGGTTGTGATGGTAGTCTTGATGGAGGTAGTGATTTAGATGATGGTAATGGTTGTGATATGGTTGGCGGTAATGATGGTGATAATTATGGTTTATGGTGATGCTGATGATATGGTTGGTGGTGAAGGTGACAATTATTGCTGGTGTTAACGGTGGTGGTAACTATTGTTGATGATAATGGTGGTAATATTATTGATGGTAATGGTAGTGATATAACTGATGATATTGGTGGTGATATGGTTGATGGTAATGGTGGTGTTATGGTTGATGGTACTGTAATGGTGGTGATATTATTGATGGTAATGGTGGTGATATGGTTGATGGTAATGGTGGTGATATGGTTGATGGTAATGGTGGTGATATGGCTGATGATATTGGTGGTGATGCAAAGACTATAAGTAGGTGGTGTAAATGTTATGACAGCCACGATAGGTAGTGATGGTGATAGTAGCTGGAAGTGATAATGTAAAATGGTATCTTTTTCAATGACAACTTTTGTTTTATTCTTGGTATCTGCAGACCATTCTACAAACCGCAGGTCAGACTTTCCACACCAGAGTATTAAGATAAAATATTCTATAACATCTCTGAGAGAGTTTTTTTTTTTTTTTTCCCTGAATTAAGTAAGATAATATGTAGGATTTTTTCCTGAATTAAATCGAGGAATGTGGTAGGGTTTTTCGTGAGTTAAATAAGGCAATCTGGTAGGTTTTTTCCTGACATGAACAAACTATGGTAGCATTGAAAATATGCCACAAAAGCACGTCACTGAGGTGAATGGGCTACGGTAATAATGGTAGTAGTGGTTTGGGTGGAGAAGACTTGAATATTTTATTCACGTTTCTGTCAGACAAATATCAATTTAAGAGCGTACCCAAGAACTGTGGATGGGTTAATGTAGTCTCTGGCTAACTCACCTAGTTATAGCCAGACTTCCAGCCAATCAGCTAGCCAGACAGCCAGACAGACAGAGAAACAAAGAAACATGCAGAGAGATAGGCTGACAGTCAGAGAGACAAACAAGGACAGGCTGGTTAACAGACTGACTCGCCAGTAGGAGTCAGTCATTCAGTCTGTCTGTCTGTGTCTGCCTGCCTGTCTGTCATCTGCCATTCTATGAAGCTGTCTCGCTGTCTGCCTAACAGACAGACATACAGTAAAATGGATGAACACGTAGCTAGATAGATAGGTGGAGTCAGACAGATAGATAAATAGACATACGTAGGTAGGCAGATAGACTGATAGACAGATAAACACAGAGTGAGGGAGAGAGTGGGATGTGTGACTGAAAGGAAAATTAAACTTCAGCTGGAAAATGACAAGCAAAAAATATGTGAAAAGATGATTACTACGTACCAGAAAAAAAGGGTACTAAAAAGAAATCAAAGGGGACAGAGAGAGAGAGAGAGAGAGAGAGAGAGAGAGAGGATTACATGACCAGTATTAGTGTCATAAACATTACCCCTTCAGCACGAGGAAGTCATTGCCATTTAGTACTTCTTACCTCCTGGCGATTTTATTTTCCTTAACAGAAACCTTTCGAACGTAAGTGACTACATACATCCGTCACTGACCCCTTCACCGCCAGCCGAAACTCCTAAGCAAAATAAAATAATTTTGTGACGGCATGAGCAAAATGAAAACAACTATCCTCTTTCTACTTTAACCTGGTCCAGATTTTCATCCTCTTTAGCTCATATCACCTGACTCCGCAGTAGAAAAAGATTATAACTGGGCTGAGGATCGTTTGCAGAGCACTTCCTCGTGACTAGCACCATATTCTAGTGTCAATATATTGTTACAACTCAGAACTGAAGTTATAACGATAGCAATTTTAGGCTAAGTAAAAAAAAAAAGTGAAACTGTATTTACTGAAATCTGTAAACTCACTGTCAATGCAGCCGTCAGTAAAACAGCCGCACTGCAGATCAGGTCAGCTTTAGCAGGAAAACCTTGAGCATCAAATGCCGGTGATGTTCCTTTGATCAACAGTTGTCGGTCAGGTGTAATAATGTAACTGAATTATTAACAAGTTCAGTCCCATGACAGACTTACTACTTTATTTTCATTTACTTCCCAGTGACATGACTTAGCTTATGGCGGGGGAGGGGGGTCTATAAAAGCTTTATCTATCTTGTCCAATCGAAATGGGACGTACGCTTAATTGTATTATCTGGCAGAAGAAAGAATATATATATATATATATATATATATATATATATATATATATATATATATATAGATAGATAGATAGATAGATAGATAGATAGATAGATAGATAGATAGATAGATAGATAGACAGATAGATATAGACAACTTCCCCAGACTGGCGAGATTACATAAAAAAAAAAAACAGGAATCCAGGTCTGAAGCACACAAGACGGCTGGTACTGTGGAAATAAGTTATCTGAATGAAATATGTGGAGTTAGCGTGGAAAGACAGCCAGATAATGAAGTGATGTAGTGTTGTGGTGCTCATGTGGATGTTCTACAAAAATTCTCTGAGAAGGTCTGGCCATGTGGAAAGGAAGGACAATGAGAGACTGACTCGGAGAGTGTGTATGAGTGAGGAGGAGGGTGGGGAGGGGAAGGAAGAGAGTGAGGATGAGATGCAGGGATAGGGCAGGAGGGTAATGTTTTTGTTTTTATTACTGATACTACCGGTCAGTTATATTTAGTTTAATGAAGGCTATACCTAACTCCACAGGTTCCAAAACTTTTCCCACAGCAAAATTAAATCGTGTAGCAGGAGCAACAACAAAAAATTTAAAGAAGCCATCATTGGCAATAAAATTTATAAGGTCAGCAGCAAAAGTTATCCCAAATATGCTAACATTTGACCGAGGATGCGGGAAGCGTTTAACACCTTGAATCCAGAGACGCGTTTTTATACTCATGCTATCTGTATACGACGTTATTCATTGCCTGGAGATAACGATAATAATGAGCATGTAAAGGGTAGGTAGCAGCACTTAACCTCAGCAATCAAATAACGCCTCTGTTTAGATTATTCTTGCTTCTACCAAGCGATTCTGTCTAGATTCGGTGAGGTCTCTGGTAGTGACGGGGTCAAAGAAGGTGGTGTAACTATCATCCTTTCAGACTGAAAAGTCTCCCCTCCCTGAAAATAATCCTCGAACACTGGCAGGAATATAACAACAATGGCGTTATGACTAGCAGTAAATATAAAATACAAAAAAGAAAACGTTATCTTTTTTTAGTAGGCAAAAGTTAGCCCAAATTTGCTTATATTTTTACCGCGGCATGCAGGAAGCAGGTTAATATTAGCTGACCTTTAAAGCTTGATATCAATCCTGGCTAAATCACTTGAGACTACCATCATCGGTGAAATTGCTAATCACCGAGATAAGATGAGCACAACATAATTACTAACATTCACCCCAAATTTAAGAGACAAAATCCTTGCCCCAGTGGCTTGGCATAATTTTCTTCAAGTTCTCTTGTCATTCAATATTTTTTTTTTTCCTTTACCTATCACATTTTTTCCTTGACAATGATTAAAAACAAGTCTGGAGTTGTCAAAAATCATCATCATCATTATTATCATTATCATCATCATTATTATCATCTGCATCAAAAACATCATCATAACCTTTTCTTACCTACAGAGGGGAATATTACCTACAGATGTGAATAAATATGAGGAAAATTAATCAATTAAAAAAAGATATACATGAATCACTAATAATACTTGAACGTTTTCTTGATAGATTAGTCCCAAGTTGAAGAAGTGTTACCTGCATCTAGGGAGATTAACACAGAATGACGTCTCGTTGTGAAAGGTTGAATTTAGTCGCTACGATAAAGGTTTGTAAATTTCATTTTTTTTGTCCCCAGGCTAGCTGTATTCGTCTTAAGAGAAACACTAGGTAGCGATTGGAGTTACTGAAGGCTGTATCTAACCCACTACAATCGAAATGTCTATTACCTAAAAAGAAAACTCGTCGGGAGATACCATGAATAAACAAAAAAAAGACGCCCTCGGCATGAAGAGAATTAAGTGTGTGTGTGTGTGTGTGTGTGTGTGTGTGTGTGTGTGTGTGTGTGTGTGTGTGTGTGTGTGTGTGTGTGTGTGTAAAAGTTTATTCCCGGAGTATAGCTTGAGGCATATATGATTAATCAAGAATGACAGTAGCTGAAAAAAAATATAAATCCTCAGAAGTGGATGTATTGTATCATAGAAGGCTCGATGCACAAATGAACGAGTTGTGAAGAATTTGGTGCTGGAAGTATTAAGAAATTTTCTTAGGTGGCTTGGCTGTGTGGAAAGGATGGAGAGAGAACGATGGATTAGGTGAGTTTATAAGAGAGAGGAGGGTGAGTGGGCGGAAAGGGAGAGGGAGGAGAACGAGATTAGAGACCAGGTGGGAGTATAAGAGAGAGCATGGTTGTGTGTCGAAGGAACAGGGGTCGTTAATGAATAGGGACAGAAATGCTTATTGCTTCAAGAAATAGACAAATAGATAAACAGTTAAATGGATTGCCAGATACACAGAAATATAGAAAGAAGAAAGATAGACACATCGACCGAACGACCATCAGACAGAGAGACAGACAGACAGACAGGCCGGCAGAAAGGCAGATAGATAAACAGATAAACATATAAAGATAGATAATTTGGTGATCTAAGGCACCAGTCGAAATGAAAGAAGTGTTCCATATCCCTTGAAATCAGAGGACGTCTCTTGTATTTTGTTTGTTATTCTAATCACCAAACCAGTATATTCACCTCAGAACCCGGCAGGAGTGGAGAAATTAAAGAAGGTCATTTTAACTCCTTTAGTTTATAAGGTCTCTCCTATGCAGAATAAAGTAATCTGGAGAAAATAAGAATTAAAAGAAAAAGACGTCATCTTAGTAAAGGGGTTAAAGAGGATAGAGAAAAGGGAAACAGTCAGAAGTACGATCATCGCCATCACGCCACCCTCAACATCATTATCAACATCATCATCGTCATCTCTTCATCATGACTATTCCTCCTACCTAAAGATGGGGTGAGTTAAGATCCAGAAATAAGATACTCCACGAAAATGGAGAACTATCAACAGCATGCCCAGTGTTACAGATTAATCACATATTATCAACGACCCCTGACTATTCCTCACGAAACTAGCCCTGTGTTTTGTGTTCTTCCTTACAGATGCACTTCACATACACCTGACAGATACAATCAGTCCGTCGACTGTCAATTTAAATAGGGGTGCGAAATTCTCGTCGCATACTCCTCCGTAAATATTTCATCCAACCAGCTCCATCCCCTGTTAGCTCTCTGGCCTTATCAACTTCCTTACATCGTTTTCTCGCAGTGTAATTTGCCATGGGAGAGGGGGTGTGTGAGCTGGGGGGAGGGCAGCGAAATGGCGAAGAACAGGGCGACATGAAGGCGATTTGTGTGTAGCCACCCCTTCCGAGATTAAGAAGTCTGGCTATAGACAGATAGATAGTGATTTACCATATCCATCAACTTTTTTCTTCGCCAACCACGTCTCCGCCCACCTTAAAACTCGCTCATTGTCACCTTTTTCACATTTCATATACGCCCAGTCTCTCCATCTGATCATACCATATAATTACTTCTTTCAACATACTTCCTTACTCTATATTTTTCTATGATCACAGTTTCTTAGTCAGATCACTTCAAGTACTTTCTGCACATTCCGAAGCAGTCACATTTCTACTACTTTTGTTATTTTCACTTATGTTAAAGCAGTCTCATACCCATACGTGACTGTGGGCACAAACACAACTTCATGTAATCCTCCTGCAGCTTTCATACTTTGACTTCTGTTTAGTATCAAGGCCTTTATAGCATCCTCCTGTTTTCCCTATTCCATTTTACTACCTGCGTCCTTTACACACAAACTTACCTTTTCTGTTACTGCACCATTTCGACTCTCACTTCACCGGCATATCACACTGAGAGTTACCATCTCTCTCACCAACCATCAACTTACTCTTCTCTAGTAGGGAGAAAGAGAGGGAAGAAAGGGAGCAGGGAGGAAAAACAGTGAAAAAAAAAAAACGGGGGAAAAATGGGATGAAAGGTCAGGAAAAAACATAAGAAAGGAAGGGTGGAGGAAATCTCAAGGAAAAAAAATACAAAGAAGGAAGTAGTAGAAAAAAAAAATTAAAGCAGAAACTGAAGTGATAAAAGAGAACAGAAAAAGCATAGGAATACAGGGACATACAAGAAATCTGGAGAAACGGGAGAAAATGAGATAAGAAAGAAAACGAGGAAGAACAGTAAGGGAGTAAATAAGAGAACACAGGAAATACAGATAACAAGAGACCAATTGGCCCATGACGAGATTATTTGTTGGTTGAAGGTTAATTCTACTAAGATGTAATCCGCGTGTAGGAGTAAATGAAAGGAAAAACAGGAAGGCTCTTCCCCACCCACCACATCATCCGGTTAAATCGTCAGGAAAAGAACACTAAGGTTGCTTGAAAGAACATGCATGAAATTTTTTTATGGGGAAGGAAGAAGAGGAACAACTAGGCACTATGTAATCTCTGGTCTACAAATATGTAAAAGAACATACACAATCGCCGATTGTTTTCAGTATTAAGCATAATGTCTGACAACCGCCAGCATACACTTCAACCTGGAAATACGAGTAAACACAAGACACACACACATTATATTTTCAAAATATTTTTCTCAACGAATTTTATGCGTATCATTAGTTTTTGTACTGACTACTGTTGCTGGCAGGCTGCTCCACTTTCTGCTACGCCAATATTAAAGTAATTTTTCCCGAGATTAGTGTTGCTTTTTAGCTTCATTCCATGATATCTAGCCACAGTATCATACTGTACTTCGAACAAATTATTATATCAAACATCGTTGAAGTTGTTAAAATTTTTTAAATATTTGTATCTGATCTCCTTCGACTCGTCATTCTTCTTTTTTAAGTGAGAAAACATTCAGTTTCTTTAGTCGCTCTTCGCAGGGCAAATTTCGCAGTGATGGGATTAATTTAGTGGCTCTGTGCTGCACTCTGTCGAATATGTCATGGTCTATTATAAGATTGGGAGGCCATTGCCGCAAACAGTATTCAAGGTTTGGTCTAATTAATGACGCATATTAAGCTTAGAGAATATATCAGATGTTATATTATCGTATTTCCTTGCGATGAAGCAGAGCATTTGTTTTGCCTCGTTACTTGCTGCTGTGCACTGGAGTTTGAAGGTCGTTACTGATAAAAACCTTGTCGTCATTTACTTTCGTCAGTGTGGTATTGGACGTGCGATGTTCATATTAAATGTTTTTGTCGCCAACCTGCATTATCTTACATTTATCTACACTAACTTTGATCCGCCATTTCTTCACAAATTCATTAACTTGACCATTTCGTTTTGTATGGATTCAGAGTCTAATTTCATAATTACTCTGTCGTCAGTCTTCCTGTCATCTGCAAATTTCAGTACCTTGAAACATGTCCATGTTCTAGATCATTCATATAAATAATAAAAAGAACTGGTCCTAGAACTGACCCTTGAGGAACTCCAGTTGTTACTTCTAGCCAGTCTGATGATATGACATTTATCACTACACAGTTTATCTATCTATCTATTGCCAGACGCCTCAATCCCGTTTGGGGTGGCCACAAACAAATCGCCTCCAAGTCGCCCTGTCCCCCGCCATTTCACTGCCCTGCTCCCAACTCACACCCCCCTCTCTCATATACCTCTCCACCCCATCCCTCGATCTCATCATCGGCCTCCCCCTCCCTCTTCCCCTCTCCACCTCACTCACATACACTCTCTTCGTCAGTCTCTCACCCTCCATCCTCTCCACATGGCCAAACCACCTCAGTGTGTTCCTCATAACGCTTCCTATCACATCCACATCAACACCACAACGCTCCTTTATATCCTCATTCGTCAGCCTGTCTCTCCATGTAACTCCACAGGCTCCTCTTAAATAACTCATTTCCACTGCTCTCACTCTTGACTTGTGTCCTTCCAACAACGTCCAAGCTTCACTTCCGTACGTTAGAGTTGGTATCACAATACTGTCATGTAGTAACTTTTTCACTTCCATGCTCACTTCCCTGTTTCATATCACTGCTTTCAAAGAACCAGCAACCTTTCTTCCCTGCTGTACCCTTTCAAGCACTTCACCCTCCAAACCTCCATCCTTACTCATCACACTACCCAAGTACTTAAACGTACTCACATTTTCCAATTCCTCACCATCCAACCTCGCTGTACATTCACTAACTACACCTCTCTCAGAGACCATCACTTTACTCTTTCCTACATTCACCTTTAGATTCCGTTTCTTACACACTCTCTCAAACTCATCCACCAAGCCTTGCAGCTCCCCTTCGTCTTCACTCAACAACACAGTATCATCTGCAAACAACAGTACAGGGAGTTTCCAAACACTATCCTCTCTCACCAGGGCCACTCCAACATCCACTTCCCTTCTTCGTACCTCTTTTATTACCCCATCCATGTACAGGTTGAACAACCATGGAGACATGACACATCCCTGTTTCAACCCAACTTTCAAAGAGAAAAATTCACTTAGTTCACCATCCACACGCACTGCAGCCTTCGCACCATCGTACATACTCTTCACAGCATTCAACAACTTCCCATCTACTCCATGTATTCTTAACACTTTCCACAATCCTTGTCTATCCACCCTGTCATATGCTTTCTCCAAATCCATGAAAGCCGCATACAACTTCTTTCCCTTCTCTAGAAACTTTTCCAGTAAAGATCTAAGAATGAATATCTGATCTACACAACCTTTTCCCTTCCTAAAGCCTCCCTGTTCTTCTCCAACTAATTTCTCTGTTCTTTCTCTAACTCTGTCAATAAGTATCCTACCATACACTTTTCCTATTATACTAAGAAGACAAATGCCCCTATGATTACCACACACTTCTTTTTCCCCTTTTCCTTTGTACAAGGGAATAATTATACCTGACTTCCAATCCTCCGGGACTCTACCTTCCTCCCAGGCCAATCTGCACATCTTCCACATCCATTCTGCTACTATCTCTCCTCATGCTTCAGCATTTCACCACACACTCCATCAATTCCTGGGGCTTTCCCCGATTTAACTTTCTTCATTGCTTCCACAACTTCTATCCTACTGATTTCTTCCTGTCTTCTCACCTCCCTCCTTCTCCCAGCCATTCCCCAGCCACTTATACTCGCATTACTTCCATCCTCTATGTTCAACAAATCCTTAAAGTGTTCTCTCCATCTGCTCACTTTTTCTCCCTTCTCCACTAGTAATCTACCATTTTTATCTTTCACTCCCCTGCTAACTTCACTTCCACCCTGTCTTACTCTTTTCACCTCTTTCCAGAACATTTTCTTACAGTCCCTCCACTTTACACTCAAATTCCTTCCAAATTCCTCATCCACTCTCTTCTTACTCTCTCTTACTAATCTTTTCATCTCTCTCTTTCTTTCTACATATAACTCTCTCTTCCGCCTCTCAACTTCTTCCACGCCCCTATTTCTCATCCATTCATTGTATGCTTTCTTCTTTTGTGCTACACGCTGCTTGCAATTCTGTAACTAAACACCAATCCATGAACATAATGTGGGAGAGGTCGTGGACTTTTAGTTTTTCTAGTAGCGGGGTCCTTATCAAACGCTTTCTGGAAATCTAGGTATATGACATCCGGCGATATTTTTGCGTCCTAGTTGTCACAAATGTTTGTAAAAAAAATAATCAGGCAAATTTGTAAGGCATGACTTATTATTATGAAATCCGTACTGATTATCTGTTATAATATTATGCTTATTGAGGAACAAGATAATGTTACCTCTAACAATTTTTCAAAAAAAAAATCAGAGCTTTTTGGACAGTAATTTCTGGAAAATTTCTTATCGTCGTATTAGTACTATTATTTTTTAAAGATAGATGATATTTTAGCGAGCTTCCATTGCTTAGGTACTTTACATTCACTTAGAGATTTATTGAATATTTTAGTTATGGGACAGATTGTGAGGAGATATCTGATCTGGGCCAGCTTATTTACATGGGTCGATGTACCAATATAATTTAGTACATGGGTCGATGTACCAATATAATTTAGTACATCATATCCTGTCACTTCGTTGATTATCATATTCTGGCCCCCTAGAAAACCGATTGTGGGATGGTAATGTTTACTGTTTTCTTTTATGAAAACACTATGAAAAGTGTTGTTCAATGTTGTTGCTATTATTAAGTTACCAACGACGAGATAGCATTCCGAGTTTAGTAGGGGGTTTATGCTATCTTTTACATTGTTCTTACTCCTCACATAGCGAAAAAGTATTTTACGATTTGATTCTGCTTCACGGGAAATTTTAATCTCATACGTTTAGTTGTCCAGAAATTTTCGCACACATCCACTATAATTTAATAATTCTTTATTGCCAACGTTAGTTCCTGTATGTTTATATTTTTTATATGCTTTTCACTTGCGACTGAAGAAATATGTGATTATTTTTGGTGTCAATTCTCGGCATATTATTTCTCAATAGACATCAGTCGATTAGTGAATATCTCTCACATTATTTTCTCTGACGTTATCCATATTTAGGAACTTAATCCAGTTGGTGTTTGCAATTTCGTTTCTCATATCAAAATTAGCTTTTGTAAAACTAGGAACTAAGAAGCTCTTTATGCTGGTCTTACGGTTGATGTAAACTTCAAGACTAATAATATTATAATCGATGTTGCTAAAATTTTTACCAACATCGCACAAATTTATTCGGCCACTGTCTTTTGCTAGGGCAGGGCCGAGTAATACCACACGTTAGTATACTCACTGCCCGACTTAAAAATGCATCATCTGTCACTTCTAACAACCTGTTCCCTTCTTTGTCCCTATCCGAATTTTTCCAGTGAATATTTGGATTACTAAAGTTCCCTCAGATAACGCCATCCTTGTTTTCTATGACTAATTTTATTTCATCATACAGCAATTTATCGTTTTCCTCATCTAACTTGGGGAGTCTCTATACTGCAATGAATAGGTTGGGTTCCGTATCGTGAAAAATTTGATATACAACATCCAATTTACTGAACTCTACTGCATTTATGTGGCTTTGTTTAAACATTAAAAATCCCTCGCCAGTTATGTGCAGCCGCAATTTATCAAATAGTTTATAGTTTTGTGGCAATACTTTTCCAGCAGGGTGCTTAACCATCATGATTCTGTAGTCATATTTGTGTCGGGATTTTCGGCAGTTGCATGATTCCTTTCGCTTTGAAATAATACTATTCGCATCCTGATACATTATAGCCATAGTACTGCTGGATCTACTAGGACTCTGAGACACTAATTAACCCCGATGCACTAAGAGCAAAGAGATCAAGGCAGAAAAAAAAAAAATAAGTAGAAAGGAAAAAATGAAGACGATGACGGAGAAAAACAGAAACAAAAAGGTGAATGAAAGGGGAACTAGAATCAAAAGGGAAGGGAAGAAAAAATGAGAGAAGAATGGAGGAAGGACAGGGAAGAGGAAGATGAGGAACAGTCAACGGAGAGAGAGAGAGAGAGAGAGAGAGAGAGAGAGAGAGAGAGAGAGAGAGAGCGTGGCGGAGGAAGGAAGGAGAGAGAGAGGAGACAGGAGGAGAGAAATAGAGAGGTAGGGTGAGAAGGGAGGGAGGGAGGGAGAGACTGGCCAGCTCGCCTCACCCTGGGACACAAGGGAGAGATAAATTCCCTCTCAGTCTGACCCCTGTCTCCTCCTCTTTCTCTCCCTCCCCCCCCTCCCTTTTCCTCTCCCTCTCCTTTCTTCTCCATTTCCTCTCTGTGTTATTCGCTTTTCCTTTTCCTTCTTCTCTCTCTCTCTCTCTCTCTCTCTCTCTCTCTCTCTCTCCATTTATCTAGCTATATATTCATCCATCTATCCATCCATCAATGTATTTATATATGTATCTGTCTATCTATACGTCTACCTATATATCTATCAGTTATCTCCTCATCAAAAGGCGACTGAGATGAAGAGTAATTGAAAACGCAGATATTGCCAGCATGTTCACCTTTGTTCCAGTCCTGCCTAGGGATGAAAACAGTTCAAAGCCCAATGTGATGTATCTTATATTGTGTTCATGGTACCAATGGATGATTTTAGTCTTGTCGGGAAAGCCACGATGTACTGAAGGGGTCAACGTCTAGAATGAGGTGACTTATTATTTAGCTTATTGTTGCCATCTCTTTATTTTTTTTTTTCCAATTCAGCCTTTTCATCCTGAGGTACTGATATAACCTTAAGGTACTGCACTATTACATATCCTTTAAAGACGAACATAATCGTTCAGATACAGGAAGAATAAGTTAACAAATCTAGTGGCCCCGGTCAAAAGGCAAGGAAAGATGTATCTACTTATTTAGTCCGTAAGATCCATCCTAAGCCGATTAAGTGATAACATTTAAAATATTATAACGTCTTTGGGTTGCAACAGTTCATAATGAGGTATTGCTTTTTTACTTTTTGATACTTTCATTTTTTTATTAATCGGGCTCAAGGACAATATTTCGATGTGGGCCACTTCGATATAGCCTTCATGGAACTCTTAAAGAAGAGAGATCATTTGGAAGTTAAGGAATGTATGCTCAGTATGGCCACCCGAAAAAAAACTTAAACCTGGGAAAAAAAATCTTGGAATATCAAGAAAAAGATTTAAAAGAAGCCATCTTAGTGAAAGGAATAAGTTCTTCACTCCGAAGACGCAGGTGACCATGGCACTGATACAGGTGTTTCAAAAACTGAATGAAATCGTGTGAAGTAGGAGGAATACAGTGAAAAATACGTCATTAGATTGAAAGGGTTGATGTTACTGAATCTAACGATCATATCAGATACTTATCCCTTTCACTGTCATGACCTGATTATAAACTGTTCTTGCTACTCCCCCCAGATTTGATTCCTCTTAAGACATTTCACTCTGATGAGGTATTTGGTCTTCCACTACTCCTTCACTACCAGAGACTTTTAAAACTCAATAAAAGCGTCTTAGGTTAGTATGGATAATTTGATGAAGCACATCAATGTACACTATTCAAATGCTTAATCCATTAACTATACGACATGATACTGATTATGGGAGATGTCTTGCAGATAAGAGGAATTAAGAAAATTCATATATAATCCTTTAACTCTCAAAAGCCTTTTCCGGGCTAAATAAAACTGTCTGGTGTCAGCAAGAACATGGGCAATGCTACGCCGTTGCAACCCTCCAGCTGACCAAGCACATACCCCCCCACCCCCAGCACACCTAACCATGCGCATAATGACCCTCACCTGCCTACCCCCCCCCCATCTGTATAACACAGACATTAAGCTGCTGCCAACAACGTCAACTGACTTTTCTTTCAATCCCTTCCCTCTTCGTCCCAACAATAAACCAGTTTCATCCCTGATTTTGGCCATTTATTCTATGATAAACAGAGCGACGCTTTGGTATCTGCCTTCACCCTGTGTATTTCTTTTTCTAAACAATAATTGCTCAATATCTATGAAAGGAAGTCACCGTTACGCAGTACATGCCCAAATACGGGGATGTGGTATTGGATACATTTGCGTAAGGTACTTTATGCAACACACAAAGTATTCTGTACAGTACAGTATATATAATCATATCCCCATACTTAGATTTAGTGGACTTTGTGCATAGGATACTTTATACTGTACATACATGAATGATAGTTACTTGTAGTTCACCCATAGGTGAGAGTTTTCAAGAAAATAATCCTAACACATCAACAACCTGTGTTACATAAACCAAATCAGCAAACCCAATACCCAGGCTTGATGCAGGGTTATGTACCTTTTATTAATAAATTTACTTGTTATTTATCTATTTGTCTGTCATTGTTTTGTAACGTGATCCGTGTAACGAGGACAAAATTTTTTTTTGTTCGTGTGCCTCTTGTAATGCATGGGTTGCCAGTCTTCAGTAACACCCTAAGGCCGCGTCCACACGTGTGCTCGAACAAGTGCTGGCGACATGTATGCAACACAGTAAAGAACAAGCTGCAAACATGTTGGGAACAGCAGTGTCCAGATCATGTTGGCAACATCATGATGAAGTCTTAGCTGCCTCGTATGGACACACTTATCCCTTCACCTCTGCTGCCAGTGTTCGAAGCTGCACTTAAACATGTTTGCATACATCTGTTTAAATACTGCTGCAAACATGTTCCCGAACATGTTGCCAGCTGCGTTGCCAACACATGTTTGAGCACACGTGTGGACGCGGCCTAACGATTTTTTATTCCCCTTGCTGCTGCCATATTTACCTCCCCCAAGGAGGTAATGTTTTTGCCGGCGTTTGTGTGTTTTTAATTCTCCTTTGTCTGTGTTTGTTAGCAACTTCACTCAAAAAGTTATGAACGGATTTTGATGGAAATTTGTGGAAGGGTGGGCCATGGGCAAAGGAAGAAATTACTAAATTCTGGGGTGGATCCGGATCCGGATCCGGAGTATCCCGCACAATATCTCCAAAAGTTCTCAATGAATTTCAATGAAAATTTGTGGAAAGGTAGACCATGGAAGAAGAAAGAATTGCTTACATTTTGGCGCGGACCCGGATCTAGATCCTTTTTAATGATAACGGCAATGGCGGAGGTATGGGTTTTCTGAGTGCTTTCTAGTGCATACTGCAACACAACTCAAGGTCCGGGTTCTTGTCCATTCGCTGGTTTCTTTTTCGTTTCTTTCTTTTCCATTATACTCTCTAGTCTTTCATCACAGTTACTTGTAAATTCTTTCCCTGCAACCAGGTTTATAAATTTCTGCCAATACATCAAGTCAGCCGTTATTGAGCAGATCACACTGAGCCAAAAGAACAAGCATTCATTATTAACATTTAGTAAACCTTGTTGCACACAAACACTGACATTTTACTAGTTCAGTATCCATGAAATTACACTAATTATGTGTAAAGACAAGAACGTAGATACTTAATTTATGTACAGTACAGTTCTGAAATATTTTTACATTCACATCAATCTGACATCATGGTGGGCGAGGTGGCTGACTTAAAATTTATAGTCCCTGGATCGAGTTCCAGGCATTTGATAATCTTAATTACTAAATATCTTGCAGAATTAGACGATTAAAATTAATATACCTTCCAAAATATTTAATTTTGGGTGCCCAGACAGCTCAGTTGGTAAGCTGGTATGATGACAGTGAAGGGGGTGGGACTATATGTCCTACAGGTATGTTTCCAGGTGTTGAGTTTCGGACTGGTTGTGGTTGTGGTGCCTGTAGGGCTGGTGGTGTCAGTGGCAGTTGCAGTGTGCCACCTGGTGAAGGGAGTGAAAAGGACTCTCAGAGAACGCGCGGGTCATGCCTGACTGGCTGAGTATCACGAGAGTGGACTGATCTTGACAAAAAAATACGAAAAAAAAAAAATGAAGGTAATGAAAAAAATGTAAAAAAAAAAAAAGAAAAAGAAAACTATATAAAAATCAAAAATAAAAATATATAAAAAGCCACCCCAAAACGTTTTTTTAATTATTTTTCTTACATCTTAAGCTATTGCCGACAACCTCCAGTGACTCTTCCATTAATTTCTTGCAATCCCTTCCCTTTTCTTCCCAACCATATATCAGATTCATGTCTGATTTTAGCCTTTAGTCTACTATTAACAGAGTGACGCATTGGTATCTGCCTACACCCTATATATATAGTTTTTACTAAACAATAATTGCTCTATATCTACGAAAGTAAGTCACCTATTTAGTAGTACATGCCCAAAGACGGGGATATGGTATTAGATACATTTGCGTAAGGCACTTTATGCATACACACAAAGTATTCTGTACAGTACAGTATATAACCATATCCCCATACTTAGATATGGCGGACCTCGTGCATAAGGTACTGTATACATACGTGAATGAAAGTTACTTGGAGTTTACCCATAGGTGATAGTTTTCAAGCAAATAATCCTAACACATCAACAACCTGTGTTACATAGACCAAATCAGCAAGCCCAATAACCAGGCGTGATGCAGGGTTATGTACCTTTTATTTATAAATTTATTTGTTTATTTATCTATTTGTTTGTCATTGTTTTGTAACGTGATCCGTGTAACGAGGACAAAATTTTTATCTGTTCGTGCGCCAAACGATTATCTTCAGGTTTCGAGTGACCTCTTGTAATGAAAGGGTTGCCAGTCTTCAGTAAAACCCTAACCATTTTTTATTCCCCTTGCTGCTGCCATATTTACCTCCGTCAAGGAGGTTAGGTTTTTGCCGGCGTTTATTTTTATTTATTTTTTTTTTTTTTGCTTGTTTGTGTTTCTTAGCAACTTTACTCAAAATATTAAGAACGGATTTTGATGAAATTTGTGGAATGGTGGGCCATGGGCAAAGGAAAAAATGACTAAATTTTGGGGTGGATCCGGATCTGGATCCGGATCCGGAGTATCCCGCACAATATTCTAAAAGTTCTCAATGAATTTCAATGAAATTTTGTGGAAAAGTGGAACATGGACCAAGAAAGAATTAGTTCCATTTATGGCGCGGAGGTATTGGCTTTCTGAGTGCTTTGTATTGCAGACTGCGACACAACTCTAGGCCCGGGTTCTTGTCCATTCGCTGGTTTCCTTTTCGTTTCATTCTATTTCTTCTTGACTTCTTGTTTATTTCCTTGCCCTTTTTTTTGCATATAACATCCCATTTTAACGTGGTAGTCGATGAAATAGACCACACTGAAGTAACGCTGTTTAGCGACATGTCCCCACGAACTACATATTCTGTGTGGAAAACGTACAGATCTACGACTGTGGGATGGATGTGTGAATATGGAAGGCAAGATGATTGAGGTAACCGATGAATGACTTTTTTCACTGAGCACTCTGGTGATAGTTTTCGTACTCTGCGCATTCTTTTTCGCAGTTCTGTTTTTAGAATCCTGACATTTTCTCCACCCTGTATATTCACAGGGAATTGATATTAGGATAATAATATTGATAACTTTTTTTTTTCATCCCCCCAAAATCCAACTTTTTCTTTACCGTGTGATCTTAATCTTTGACTGTCTGTACCCAAGACTGAATCTTTTCGTTCTTAGAATCCCACTGACACTTCCATCAAGTTTGGTTCAGATCAGAATAAAACTGTTTGAGATGACCTCGCCCTATGTCTTTGATCTTTTACTGAGTGTGCTCAAAATCCACTCAATTCATTCTTGCCTTTTCTGCAGCCTCTTCAGAAAGCTCGGTCCAAATTGAATAAAAGTTGATATTGTTGCCTTTACCCTTTGAGCCTGACCTTAGACCCTTTCTTCTCATAAACAATAGTTATCCTCACTGGTTGTACCTGAACCTCATTTCATGGGTAATCTGATGATGGTCCCTTGACTTTGTGTGTTCGTTTTTCTTATTCTAGGTCCAGCGCCGACTGTGTCTGTAGAAAAGATGATGATGATGGTAATGGTGATGATGGTGATGAGAGTAAATGTGATAATCATGTCGTGTCTTTTTCTCTCTCTCTCTCTCTCTCTCTCTCTCTCACATGACTTTCCATCCAATATTTACCAAGACGAATCCCTTACCATATGTACAGTATGTCCGCACTTGCTTAACCATCAGCTTCAATTCTTTATCGTTCCCAACCCTTAACTTATATACCTCGCCTCCTTATATACTCATATACCGTCTCCATCCACCATATTCAAGGCAATACACTATGCACCTTGTATTATCTTCAAACTGACCCACATATAAGGTTTTCATCAGTCTAATTAAAACCATTCAGTATATCGGACGCTTTGTTTCTTTTAATGTAAAGAAGAAGGAACCAATGGCTTGAAGCCAGCAAATTGATCCCTCAAATAAAAATAAAAATAATAGAGAGCCAAATTCATGATAATAACAACAGCCACATTTCCAATGTCTTCATTTTCTACCTTTTAAACTAATCATACCATCGTCTCACACCCATACGTTAGTTTACGCACGAACACATCTATCTTACATCCTTCGTATTCACTTCTCGTGTGTTATCAAGGCCTTTATAGCACTGCCCACGGTACTCTCCAATTACCTGTCACAGTTACTTCTCATTTTTTTTTTAATTGTGCAAAAGTTCTTAAAAGCCTTCCACCACTTCAGATGATTCCCGCTCCAGGGTCAGGGCGGAAGGGGTAACCTGCCACCCAACGGTCCGAGTTCGGAAATTCTCTCTCTGTTTTTAAACGTATATAGAATTGAACACCTTTTCTAACACGGCAACCCATACCATGTTCTCAACCCCAAAAAAGTGCTGGTAGAGATATTGTGTGGAAGACTTACACTTCCTTTTGTGACAAAAGTATCGAAAAATGAAAAAAAGCGAAGGAATAATCTTATTCACTCGATACTGTTGTGACAGTTCTTTAACAAGCCAAGCATATCCATTCTTCTCTTGGCCGGAAGGTAAAATGAAAGCAGTGAAACTTTGACTCTTATGGAACATATGTTCATTTGCGTAGATGTGTTAAGGTAGGAAACTGAGACCTTCGTGAAGAATGGCAATTGAAAGTTACTGTCTGGCGGTAGAAGAGGGTGTGCTAAGATCGTTTGGTCTAAAGAACTTCCTTGCCATTTTTCAAGAATCTCTCATACACTTCTCAACTATTAAAACCTACTGTTCATTCCTACGTATGTATTCCTGTGAATTCCATTATCACGTCGAATATTCTCAAATTTTCAAACTTAGCCAATTCCACACAAACATCTCTCACCCATAATTAAATGTGAGCACCGATACACCCTCACACAGTCATCTTCCAGCCATCGTACTCAAATTGTATTTATTCTCTCCGACAAGAAGAGCATGTTTTCACCCCTTTTTGTTTGTTTGATTGTTTGTGGTAGCAGGATTACTCAAAAACTAAAGAGAGAGATTTGGCCCAAATTTAGTGGGTAGATAGCCCATGTACCATGGAACATTCGATTAACTATCAGTATCGATCAGGATCATATTTAAGATTCTGGATCCGGAAAACATTTTTTTGTGAAACCCTAGTAAATGATGGGAAAACCTAACCTATTATGAACAGTGGTTTGAAAATTACGTTGCCCTTCTCGAAGACATGTGGTCCACTGAGTGCACCTCAAGTTTATTTATGTATTTTTTGTTGAGACACTCAATTTATTTTTTTTTTACACTCCCGCGAGAAGTAATATTTTTACCCGACATTGTGTGTGTGTGTGTGTGTGGTGTGTGTGTGGTGTGTGTGTGTGTGTGTGTGTGTGTGTGTGTAGGTCACATTTTTCATTTTAATTCCCACACTAAAGCACTCCCATCTTTCCCATTTTTCACTCAATCACTGCAGGAGGAAGGAATGACCTGCAACACAACGTGAGGGTCGGGGTTCATAATCAAATTATTTACACCACGTAGCGAGAGTTGTATTGCCCTTTTTAACTTGACAGTGGACAACATACTCTTTACCCAAACAACGTTGCAAAAGCGACGTCATCGTGTGCACCAGGTCTTTATGTGCAATATGGGTACATAAGCCTGTGCCGCACACCCATTAGTTAGTACAACCACCATTACATCCTCGAAAATACTTTCCTCAGTGTCACTGCAACTACATAATGTACTTGGATGTTTTAAGAACTGCCGTCTGTCATGGTTTCCTCACTGAAACACTACCAGTCGTCCTTATGCCCGCTTCCATGGCAGGGCGGGACGGGTGACCTGCTACGCAAGTTATGACCGGGACTCATAATCGATTTTTTTTTTTTTTCTGCGAACTGAGAGATGCATTACAGTATACTCCCCAGTATCTCATCACAGTTGCTTGTAATTTCCTTCCCTTCAACCAGGTTCATAAAATTCTCCCAACATTTCGAGTCAGCCGTTATTAGGCAGATCACACCGAGTCAAAAGGACAAGCATTTTATTATCAAGAACATTTAGTAAACCTCCCCGCACACAAACACTGACATTTTACTAGTTCAGTATCCTTGAAATTACACTAAGTATGTGTAAAGACAAGAAAGTAGATACTTAACTTATGTACAGTTTTAAAATTTCTGTACATTCACATCAATCTGACATCATGGTGGGTGAGGTGGCTGGCTAAAAATTTATAGTCCCTGGATCGAGTTCCAGGCATTTGATAATCTTAATTACTAAATATCTTGCAGAATTAGACGCTTAAATATACCTTCCAAAATATTTAATTTTGGATGCCCAGACATCTCAGTTGGTAAGCTGCTGTACCCACACAGTTACAGTACAAGAGCTGGTTCGAATCCTCGCAGTATCTAAGTTATTTTTTTAAGAATTGGGAGAATTAGACGCTTCAATACACCTTCCAGAGTATAAACTATTAGTTTCTTCGATAGCTCAGTTGGTTGTGCTGTTGTATCCATCGCACTTGCTGTACAAACGCTTGTTCGAATCCCGACAGCATTTCCATACAACTGAGTGACAAAGCGACACCTGCTGACCCGTCATTAGTCCTCTGACTGTGCGGGTGGGATGAAATTGCAGAGAGTGGGTGTGAAGGTGAGGAAGGCGTCGAAGAGGGTGGGTGTGAGAGTGGGTAGGATTGGTATGATGATAGTGAAGGGGGTGGGACTGTATGCCCTACAGGTATGTTTCCAGGTGCTGTGTTTCGGACTGGTTGTGGTTGTGGTGCCTGTAGGGCTGATGGTGTCAGTGGCAGTTGCTGTGTATCACCTGGTGAAGGGAGTGAAAAGGACTCTTAGAGAACACGCAGGCTATAGCTGACTGGCTGAGTATCATTAGAATGGAGTGGTCTTGAGAAAAAATATAAAAATGAAAACAATAAGAAAAATAAAACATCAAAACATGAAAAAAATATCTAAATAAAAATCTAAAAAGAATAAAGAAGTTTTGCTTTTTATTCTTGTTTGATCTTAAGCTGTTGCCAACAGCCTCCACTGACTCTCCTTCCAATCCCTTTCCTCTTCGTCCAAACGATAAATCATCTCTGATTTTGGTCATTAATTCTATGATAAATACAGCGACATTTTGGTGTCTGCCTTCACCCTATGTATTTTTTTTCAAAACAATAATTTCTCTCTATATGTGAAAGGAAGTCACCTGTTACGAAAATTTAAGTTGTTTATCCATGGTAAACATAACCTGGTCCTTAACCCGTAGACTGTGGGACTGGGGATATGGAAAATATCAAATATGGTTGTTTTTGTTTTGTTTTTTTTGTCTAAAAAAATCGTGGAGTACAAGTATACCATTACCGTGTTCCTGGCGCACCAGGTTGTCGCTCCCCCCCCCCTCGGGAAACTGGGGGTGCCCCAGTTGACAAAGAGCTATTTTCAAATACCTACTGGTATATACGCATAATAAACCTTGAATGATGTGCTTCAAAGTGAGTACAGTGTATGTACCTACTAATCCACCTATGGGTTAAGATTGGTTGGGCAGGGAGCATTAAATATATATCTATCTATCTATCTATATACCTAGGCTGCTTCCCCCAAGGAAAGGGAGGTAGCCGAGACAGGACGACTCACTCTCCATTTACTCATCCATTCAAACACATTCATTCGCATCTTAGCCCCAAAAGGGAGAACGGACAGATCCTCACCGCACCACACCGCACAAGGGTCAACTGGGCAATGCAATCAGTGACATCCTCAGCAGGGCCCGACAGCAGAACTGGTTTACCCCTGCCACATCATAACAGACCCATCCCCTTACCCGCACCTGACCTGATCAGCTGATCAGACCAAATGCGGGAGAATATCCCCTCAGGGCTGCGTCATCACTTATTCATTCACAATTTCTCTCCATTTATTTCTGTCACGCACAGCCACTCTTCCTTGCTCAACAGACATCCCTCTCGCATCCAGCGCTCTCTTCACACTGTCCATCCATCCTATTCGTGGTCTTCCTCTCAGCCTTACACCTCTCACATCAGATCTAGTTATCTTTTTCACCAATCGCTCATTATCCATTCTCTCCATATGCCCAAACCATTGCAACACCCTCTGCTCAACTCTGCCAGCCATCTCCCGAACAACTCCAGTTCTCCTTCGCACTTCATCATTTCGCACCCGATCCATACGCGTCACTCCACACATACTCCTCAGACATCTCATCTCCATTACATTCAGACTTTTCCTCTCTGCTACACCCATATTCCATGTTTCAGCCCCATATAATGCAGTCGGTACCACAACACCCTCATACAGCCTTCTCTTTACATCCATTCTAAGCGAACGACATTTAAACACTTTTTCATTCCTCCCAGCACCTTTCCTACTTCATTTATTCTAAACTTCACTTCTGCATCTATTCTTCCATCCACAGCAACATGTGACCCTAGATATTTAAAACAATCTACCTCCTCAAGCAACTCACCATTCAAAACTATATTCATCCCCCTACCATCTACCAACCTCGTACACTTCATCACTTTACTCTTATTCTCATTTACTTTCAATTTCCTCCTTTCACACACCCTTCCAAACTCCTCTACCAACTGTCTCAATCTCTCCTCTGAATCAGTCACCAGTGCAGTATCATCTGCAAACAGCAGCTGCTTCAGATTCCACTCTCCTCCATCAACATTTACCAGACTCAGACCACCTAAAACTCTTGCATTCACCTCCCTTACAACACCATCCATGTAAATATTAAACAACCAAGGCGACATCACACATCCCTGTCGCAGCCCCACTCTCACGGGAAACCAATCACTCACAGCATTTCCCACTCTTACACACGCTCTACTATTTACATAAAAACTTTTCACCCCTTTTAGTAACCTACCATCAAGTCCATACAATCTTAAAACAGTTCACAAAGCCTCCCTATCAATTCTATCATACGCTTTCTCTAAATCCATAAATGCCCAAAACACATCCTTGCCTTTCGCTAAATACTTTTCACACACTTGTCTCACAGCAAACACCTGATCAACGCATCCCCTCCCTCTCCTAAAGCCACACTGCTCATCACTAATCACTCCCTCTGTACCCTCTCTAACTCTCATAATTAACACTCTACCATACACCTTACCTACAACACTCAACAGACTTATACCCCTAAAGCTAGTACATTCATACTTATCACCCTTGCCTTTATACAACGGGACCACACAAGCACTTGCCCAGTCAATTGGCACCATACCTTTCTCAAAACACACATTCAACAATCTTACTAACCAGTCAACAATAGTCACTCCACCACCCTTCAGGCATTCCACAGCACACCCATCCATACCTGCAGCTTTCCCTGTTTTCATCTCCTTTACTGCCTTCTCCACTTCCTCCTTCGTGATCAAAGAATCATTCAACTCTCCCAACACATTTATTCCTTGCACCCTTCCATCCGCCACAATCTCAGCCACCCTTTCCTCCTCTACATTTAACAATCTTTCAAAATACTCTGCCCATCTCTTCCTTACTGCATCCATCTCAATTAACATCCTTCCATCCTCTGATTTTACTCGTTCTTCCTTCCCAGACTCTCCCTTTCGCACCCTTTTCACCTCCTTCCAAAACATTTTCTTATTCTGCTGAAAATTCTCTGTCAGCCGCCTACCCCACCTCTCATCTGCTGCCACTTTAGCATCACGCACAGCCCTTCTCGCTCTATTCCTCTTCTCCTTATACCTTTCATATGACATCTCATCCTTCCTCTGCAGCCACACTTCATATGCACGTCTCTTCTCAGCCACAGCCATACTTACTTCCTCGCACCACCATTCACTTCCTTTTCTTACACCACCACCCACACGTCTCACACCACACACCTCTTCTGCATGCCCCACCACAGCACTCTTAAACAACTGCCATTCCTCCTCCACGCTGCCATTTTCCCGATCTTTCACTGCGTTCCACTCATCTTTCAATTTCTCCTGATACTCTATCTTTTTCTCTCTTTTATCCAACTCACTCACTTTCAAAACCTCCCTGCCACACCTAACCCTCCTAGCTCTCATCCATCTCTTACCTACTCTTAACTTTCCCTCCACCAGGTAGTGGTCAGACATACCTCCACCCTCCCCTCTCAGAACTCTCACATCCAACAATCTTCCTATTACATTCCTAGACACAACCACATAGTCCATCAAGGCTCTATCAACAACCCTTCCACCCTCCTGTCTCACCCATGTATACTTATAAATATCTTTCTTCTCAAACAGCGTATTCCCAATCACCATCTCTCGCTCAACACACATCGCTATCATTCGTTCCCCATTTTCATTTCTTCCAGGCACACCATGCATACCAACTACACCTTCAACTGCTACATTTCCCACTCTAGCATTCAGATCTCCCATCATTACCACATTCACATTCGCTTCAAAACTCTGCAGACACTCATCAACATCATTCCAGAAAGACTCCCTCTCTTGTTCATCCCTTTCACTACCAGGCCCATATGCACTCACAAACACCCACAACTCACGTTCAAATTTCGCTTTCACCCACATCAGTCTCGATGACACCTCCTTCCATTCAATCACACATTGCTGAACTTCCGGACTCACTAACAAGGCCACACCTTCTCTTGCCCTTCCTCTATCAACACCTGACAATCTTCCATTCACACTTCCAAACATAGATTCCCCCTTCCCTTTCATCTTCGTTTCACTCAAAGCTAACACATCCAACTTTCTTCTCACAAACATTCTCCCAATCTCCTCCCTTTTAGCCTCAATCGTACTACATCCACGCACATTCATAGACCCAATCTTCAGGGTACGAGGATAACTCCATCCCCCATCCCTTTCTCTGGCCTGTCTCTTTTTAGGAACTACAAAACTATATATATATATATATATATATATTTACTTTTACATTATTAAAAAAAAATAATACTTAAGACACAGCATTCTACTTATCAAAAGGCATAATTTGACTATAAGACACATAACTATCTTAAAATTTCGTGGCTCTATAGTTAATACTTTTTGAGGTTTGCTCTGGTAACGAAATCTCCATGCCTTTTTACTTTTTCAAAAAAAAAAAAAAAAAACTAGTTAAGACAGCATTTTACCTATCAAAAGGCACCAGTTCACTATAAGACACATAACTATGTGAAATATCATAATTCTATAGTTAATACTGAGATATTCTACGGAAATGAAATCTTTATGCCCGGCCAGCCCGCCCAACTCTACAGACGGGCACCAGTGATAACAATATCCTTCTCTGACTTTGTCAAGTGGAGGGTACTAATGAAAAAAAAAAAGACTTCAATGGATTGAGTGTTAATGGCATTAGAATTTATCTATATTTGCCTGTTCATTCTCTTGGGCTCCTATGATTCGATCTTACTGACCAAAAAAATCTGTCACTGGTTGGACCAGAATACAGTACTTCGAAATGGATTAGACTGTAGAATCAGTCGAACAGGGCCGTACTCCCGAGGTGGATGGCAAGCTGATGCCAGGGAGAGTTGAAGCTCCCGTTTCACCAGCCCTCGGGACCTGTTCCTGACCGTCTTCCTTTGCTGAACAGTGTTTTCATCAGCACTGAGTGGGCCATCATACTCTTATAATACCTCTACCTCCAACTGTATAAAACACACTACAGGCACAATAGGTATCACACTTTCTATTTCCATCCCCCCTTAGCGATGGCCGCTGCATTATTAGCAGCAAATTCGGTGGTATCTCAGATTGCCACCACAAGCAGGGTAGGGCTGGCAGCACAGGGTCGCAATCAAGCGATTGTGCTGTCAGTAACTGTTGCCAACATTGTTCGTGGTCGTCTGCGGAGAAGCACATGTTCAGCCTTATATTTCACTAATATCTGTGGTCTTAGTACCAATCTGAATTCCGTTCACTTTTTCCTCCAATCTACAGAATATTCCCTCTAGCCCTGTTCCTCACAGAAACCCAAATCTTACACTCTACTGACGTATCCTCATTTTTGTTTTTCTGGTTACCATCTCCTCACAAGCTTCCGTATCAAGGGTGGCACCTGTTGTTATATCAAATTTGAATTTGCAGTTGACACTATTGTGAACTTCACTTCAGCTAATTTTGATTATTCATTATATAAAGTAAAAGATCTATATATTACCAAATTTATCTGTATGGTTTATTGCTCCCCCAATGCTTCTTCAGAACCCAGCATAATTGACTCTATATCCACAAAGCTGATTAACCTTAACCTCACCCTTACCACTGAAATTACCATTTTGGGTTATTTGAACGTCCATAATGCAGAATGGTTATTGCATTCTGCCAGGACTGACTATACTGGTCTAGAATGCGAGATGTCTGCAGAATTATTTAATCTCATGCAATTCGTAAAACAACCAAACAAACTTCCAGGTAATCCCGACCATAATGCCTGTCTCTTGGACCTATTCCTGACAAATAATCCAGATCAATACAGGATAGAAGTACTGTCACCACTTGGATCTTGCGATCACAATCTCATCAAAGCCTCATTAGTCAGTTGCCCCAAACCTACCCGTTCTGAAACAGTTGGGGTGACCAGATGGCACTTTGATAGGGCAGTCTGGGATGGATTTAGAAATTTATGTTACTGATAATCCATGGCAGTCTTTCTTCTCCAGTGATATCAGTTCTTTCCAGTCCCACATTAATGACTTAATACAAGCTGGTAGGATATTGTTCATACCCAGTCAACAGTTCACTAAAAGATCGGACTCCCCAAACAGTTTGACAGCAATTGTGCCAAAGAAACAACCCAAAAGTCCCTAACATATAACTCTTACTTAAAATCAAAATCATCTGAATCACTCACTCAATTTAAAATGGCTAGAAACCAAGCAAAACAGTAATAAATCTCGTTAAATCAAAATTTCTTCACATCCATGCATCCTATCCATTAAACAATCCTGATGACAATAGAATATTCTGGTCAACTCTCAGTTCTTTCAATAATAACAGTAACAAGTCATCACCCATTCCACCACTAAAATCTTCTGATGGTAACACTATAAATGGCCTGCGTGGTAAAGTGAACATCCTAGCCAGTACATTCGCCAGAAATTCTACCTTAAAGGAAGTCAGCCAGACCGCCTCTGTACTTGAATTTGACTCCCCAAATTGCTCCACTTAAGATACAGACTAGATTTGTATAATCCATCCTAGACAATTTACCAACCAACAAAGCTCCAGGTCCAGATGGAATTTTTCAAATTGTTTTGAATGTGTTCCCCAGAACGCTCCTGTTCTAGCTTAATTATTCAGACTATGCATACGTACTTCTTCATTCCCTAATTCTTGGAAAGTAGCCAATATCCACTCAGTTCCGAAGAAAGGAAGCTCCTCTGTCCCCTCTGTTTACAGATCAATAGCTATCACATCTTCTCTTGGTAAAGTATTTGGTACTGTAATTAATAAGCACATTGTTAAGCATCTTGAATCCAACAACTTAACCCGTAAAGGACTAGTATGGTTTTCGCCAAGAGAGATTCACTGTTGATATACTCAATCTCCTGACTATCAGTCAATTGACCAACATGGAGAAACTCCTGCAGTAGCCCTTGATATTTGTAAAGCTTTTGACACAGTGTGGAACCTTTCCCTGCTATCCAAACTCCCTTGCTGTGACCTGTCTTCTGTTGTTCCTCTGATTTCCTCACTTCTCAACGACAGAAACATAGAAGTAGATGATGTATATTCCAATTTCCAACCCTATTCATGATTCTTATTAATGATCTCATATCTGTTACCAATTTGCCCATTCAACCATATGCAAATGACTCAACACTTCACAGTTCGTTCACACTTAACCACCCATTCACAAAGTTTAATATCTCTGACTTACAACACAGTACAGCAATCTCCATACATCAAGACGTATCTAAGATCAGTGAATGGGGACAAAATAACACTGTATCATTTAATGCTAGGAGAACCAAATATATACAATACACTAATAGACAGATATTGCCTGATTCCTTTATTACCTTCAATACTACTAATACTCCTATCTCTAAAAGTATTAACATTCTCGTTGTTTCACTTAAAAGTGCCCTGAGCTGGACCTCTCTTAACTTAGGTTATTGTACAGTCCGCAACATCTTCACGACGAGCAGTTGGCTATAATTTACGAGAGTCACGTGTGCTCTCAGCAGGAAAATTGCATACCCCTGTGGAATTGATGTGGAGGGGTTGCACTAAAACAACTGGACAGAATTCAGAACAGAGTTATATATTAGAATTACTAATAACCCTACCAAAACAAATGAACTACATCCCCTACAGGTAAGAAGGAATGTCGCCTCCCTTGCATTATTTTTCGGATACTTTTATGGCAAATGATCAGACGAAGTTGCATCCATTGTGCCACCTCTCCATGCTTTCTGCCATCTTCACGGGCATCTGGTAGCACTCATGACTGGACTGTCACACTGCCATATTGCAGAACTTCTGCCTATCAGAATTCTTAAATTCCCCGAACTGCACCACTTTGGAACTCGCTTTCCCAGAGTGGTTTCACCCCATACTTCAACCTACGGCTGTTCAAATCCAACTGTTACAGGTTTTTTATTAACGGAGGACACCTGTATTATGGTGTACGGATTATTTTTTTTATTATTCTTTTGTTTTTCCCTTCTGTGTTATATTATTGTAACAAAAAACAAAACGTAACCTATAAACAATAAAAAAAAAAATGAATGGCATCTACTAATATTCCCATCTTTTGATTAATCCCTTCCTTTATAACCTTCAATAGTTGGAACATCATTACAAAACTACTCTAACGCCAGGCATATTTTTCAGCTGAGACTGAAAATAGAGGCCTGAGGGTGTTCTGTTACTTTCTACCGTTCCATTAATATTTTAGAAGTATTTGTCTTGCAAGGTGCTGGCTCTACCTTTTATAATTAATGGATTATTGTCGAAGTGCCTGAAAGGTGAGGCCAAGTCATCTGTTTTGCCCTCCTATTCTTAAGTTTCTGTAGTTAAGAAACAAGCAATTCTATTAGTACAGACCACCAACATGCAGAATCTCTCTCTCTCTCTCTCTCTCTCTCTCTCACCTCAGTCACTCACTCACCTCTCTCATCTCAGGCACTCACTCAGTCCCTCCCTCACCTCACTCACTCACTCACCTCCCTCAGTCACTCACTCACCTAACTCACTCACTCACTCACTCACACACCTCACTCATTCACACACACACACACACTCTCCTGATTCACTCACTCACCTCAACAACTCATCTTAGCTCAGCTCATCTCAACTCTCTCTCTTTCTCTCTCTCTCTCTCTCTCTCTCTCTCTCTCTCTCTCTCTCTCTCACACACACACACACACACACACACACACACACACACACAGCAGCGGCAGCAGAAGCAGCACCGTGGTTGTCATTCAGGTTTTACACCAACAAGGTAACGACACCTGGAGTGAGTGGGGCCGCTGGGATGGAACAGGAGGTCCGACACGTACGCTAACATCACACTTCAGTCTCACACTGATTTATTATAGATCTCACTCCGGATGTAGGTTAGTATGGCTTTATCTTTCGAGGTACTATTCCCGACAGCAATACTGATCCACCTTTAAGTCTAACAGATCTGAAACTCCAACGTAATATTCTGACAAGTTGGCTCCGAAGATAGCATCCTTGTGTTTCAAAAGTCATTGTTCACTCTTCTGTTATTTATCGATATGTTCTGATCGGTATTTATGTCCACAACTTTAATTCAACGGATCGTCTAGCGTTCACATGAGACCATTTAGGAGCGGTGACTATCAGGCGGAGTGGCTACAGGATGTATTCCAGGTCACATAGGATACATCGATGCCTCTCTTCCTTATGCGATTTATATTCCATACTACACCCTGAAATTCTGTCTATATCGGTTAGTTATCGACAATGTTTTTATTACCCTTCTTTTTTCATCTTAACTTGGCCAGGATCATCGTTCTTGTTATTCCACGCAGGTCAATGACAAGAAAGGGCAATAGTTTGACTCCACATCCTTTCCACTGCTCTCCTTCGTGACTAGCATAATTTCCATCGCTAAATTAACTGTTAACACTCAGAATTCAAGATGAAGAGATCGCAGTTTTAGGCCAAATTAGAGTGAAAGGAATACAAGATGGTAATGAGGTGTAATGCACAAAATAAACTGCTAAGAAAGGGTTGTTATGACATCTCAAGAGCCACTAAAAACAAGAGCCATAATGTTGAATGAGGGCCGATTCATACGGATATCGTAATCGAATATATAATGAAAAATATGTCTCTGGACTGAAATAGTTCATACCACTGGATTTAATGTCCGTCCCAGATACTTAACCCTTTCACTACCATGATGCACATTGTTAGGCCACGTTGAGGGAAGTAAAAATTGAAACAAGCTTAGGTAGTTCTGTTGGACCATTCACTACTCATTCCATTTTTCACTGTCTTGAAATGAGAAATAGCTTGCTCAGAACCTGGCCCAATGAAACGCTGTGTTCGCCTTTTTGCTTCTCCCCCGACCTACATAATTCGAACATTTTATGTCTAAATATGCTCAATTTCGGTCCCAGTGAGAACAAGTCCTTAGTAACCTTGATTTCGCATGTTCGATGTCAAGTTGACGCAAGGAGATATTATATGAAGTCAAATTTGCTTTAATTACTTCTGTGCTTGAAGGTACGAGGATTTAATTTGTCTGTCCTTCCGTGTATCTGTTTATTAGCAAAAGTATGGAAAAGTTATTGGACGGAATTTCACCAAATCTCTTATAGCGATCAAGGGTCATCAAAGCAGCAAGTGATTGATTTTTAGGCAAAAAGTGTCATAGGTCATTGGCCAAGGGTAAGGTCAAATGAAACAGTTTTGAAGTGATTTTGACCAAACACTGGAGGAAGGGTAGAAGGACCAGAGGGGATGATGTGACTCAATATGAGAACAGAGGTCGCAGGATAAGGTCAAATGTTTGGCCCTGTAACGCAAATATTGTTTGACTCGATTTGGATCAAACTTGGTGAATGGGTTTAGGGCTAACCAAGACTGAAACTATTCTATTTTCAGAATGACAAGTCAAAAGTCAAGGTCACAGCATATGGCCAACTGAAGATCTTTTGATCCGATTTGAACCAGCACTGGTGGATCGGTTGATGGTAAGGTAAGATTTTGTGGGCAGTTAAAAATCAAAGGCACATACCAAGGTCAAATGTTCGGCCTAAAGACCCTTTCACACAATCAGTGGGCATCCGTCGCGGAATTCATAGTTTCGAAGCATGCTGACAAATCACGTCATAAACAGATGATAAAGAAGTGAGGAGAGAGTATCAGTTCATCACATTTACATGATTATTTACCAGCATTTTTTTTACTGTCATACTTCAAAAACAAACGAACTCCTTGATAGTGTGGACGCGCCCATAGCCCGATTGTGAGCCGCGGGTGTTGTACTCTGTCTGTGCTTCCACTTCTTTTATTATTTTGTCCCTAATCCCACTAACATGAAAAATATCATTGCTGCTCTCGTGGAAGTGGTTTCTACAATCACAGAATAAGTGAAAGACACAAAGTACCAAAACACGGGCAGCGTGGTAATGCAGTCTGTTGGTGTTTCGGAGAAAATGACTTAAAATACCGGTACCTGTGAACAGTAATAGCAACCTATTTCTTAGTCTAACAGTTCTGAAACTCTATCATAATATTCCGAAGAATTTCTTAGGCTCAAAAGACTGCGTCACCGGGTTTCAAGTCATCTCTCAAAATCTCCTTATTTACTCTTATTGACTGAACCTGTATTTATTTCCGTAACTAGACAACAAGCATCAACAAATTCACTGGTATCGCCAGGCAAACTCTCATTTATTATTTGCTTATATATTTTCGGTGGATTCTTTGTTAACTGGTGAGCCTCATGGAATGAGAGAAAACTAAGGTTCGAAACAAATTGAGATCCACAAAATAGTTTTTGCACCGCTAAATCAAATGTCTACACCCTTATCTAATAAACCACCAAGTAATATCAGTGCCTGACATCTCCGCGGAGCAAGGTGACAGATACTTCTCATGATGCTGTCATTGGGCGAGTTGATAAACCACAGGGAGGATCTCAAGCTTCCAACCTAAACCCTGCCAGAAACTCGAATCAGCGTTCATTTTACAATTCCATGAGATACCACCTGTTTCAGTATATTCTCATTACCACTAGTATATTTTATTCCACTTACAAGCCACCACTCATAGTTAAAAGGATTGCCTTAATGATCGGACACTTAGCCGTTGAAACCACCGAAGTAAAATAATATAATATAAACACACACACACACACACACACACACACACACACACACACACACACACACACACACACACATTATTGTGTGGGGTCTGAGGCCCCCGGGGATATCAGTGTACCAGGATGTCCTGATTCCCATTTACCACACGCCCCCTCCCTCCCTCCCTCCCCTCTCCCTGCGCGCGCGTGTGCTTGGTGTGTGTGTGTGTGTGTGTGTGTGTGTGTGTGTGTGTGTGTGTGTGTGTGTGTGTGTGTGTGTGTGTGTGTGTGTGTGTGTGTGTGTGTGTGTATTCGTCTGTGTCCGTGATCATGCCTGTGTGTGAATTTATCTTCATTTGCCTAGTTGTCGTATACAGGATGTAAATTAATCTTATGTTGTCGTTTCTCCATCTAAGATTACCCAGTATGCTTCCGCATACATGATTAATCGTTGCTCGCACCACCTCCTCTCCGTAACTGGTTCTTGTATCTATGTTTCCCTGTGTGTGTGTGTGTGTGTGTGTGTGTGTGTGTGTGTGTGTGTGTGTGTGTGTGTGTGTGTGTGTGTGTGTGTGTGTGTGTGTGTGTGTGTGTGTGTGTGTGTGTGTGTGTGTACAACTGAATATAAAGGAGAGCTAACGCCAACTAATCTATTGGTCCATATTCAAGTCCTTTAATACACAGTGTGTGTGTGTTGAGGGGGGGGGGTTGTGGAGTGAGGAGGAGATGCAGGGGTGTGCAAGGGACAGCATGGTGGAATGATGAGGTGAAACGAGCTGTGGAACGAAAGAAGAAGGCATATAGTGACTGGCTAGCGAGTATAGGTAGGGGAGAAGATGAGAGAGAGAGGGAGGAGAGAGAGAGAGAGAGAGAGAGAGAGAGAGAGAGAGAGAGAGAGAGAGAGAGAGAGAGAGAGAGAGAGAGAGAGAGAGAGAGAGAGAGAGAGAGAGAGAGAGAGAGAGAGAGAGAGGTATATGTAAGCAGGAGAAAGGAGATGAAAAGACTGGAGAAGGACAGTAAGATGAGAGTGCATGAAAAATTTGGGAGGAATCTGAATGTGAAGTGGAGGGAGAGTACGAAATTGTTTTGGAAGGAGGTAAAGAAAGTAAGACAGTGTGAAAGGTGAAACAGTAGGGGAGTGAAAGATATGTACAATAGATTGTTGGTGGAGAAGAGAGAGAAAATGAGGAGATGAAAGGAGCACTTTGAGGATTTGTTGAATGTAGAGAATGAGAGAAGTGTGAGTATAAGTGGTTGGGGAATGGCTGGGAGAAGAAGAGATGAGAGGAGGGAGGAAGAGATCATTAGCGTAGAAGTAAATGAAGCAATGAAGAAGACGAAGATGGAAAGGACCCCACGAATTGATGGAGTGTGTGGTGAAATGCTGAAGTACTGGTGGTGAGATTGTTGTGGAGTGGATATGGAAGTTGTGTATATTGGCTTGGAAAGAGGGAAGGGTTCCAGAGGACTGGAGATCAGGTATTATTGTTCCTTTATACAAAGAAAATGGGGAGAGAGAAGTGTGTCGTAACCACAGAGGTATTTGCCTTCTTAGTGTGACTGGAAAAATATATGGTTGAATACTTATTGATGGGGTTAGGCAAATAACAGAGGAACTAGTTGGAAAAGAACAAGGGGGATTTAGGAATGGAAAAGGATAGATCAGATATTTGTTCTAAGATGTTTAGTGGAGAAGTGTCTAAAGAAGGGAAAGAAAGTGTACGCTGCCGTCAAAGACTTGGAAAAAGCATATGACAGAATAGACAGGCAAGGTGTGTGTGGAAGGATATAAGAATATATGGAGTGGAGGGGAAATTGTTGAGTACTGTGAAGAATATGTACGAGGGAGTTAGGGCTACGGTGCGGGTGGATGGTGAGTTGAGTGATATCTTTGATCTAAATGTGGGCCTGAAACAGGGATGTGTGATGTCTCCATGGCTGTTTAACATATTCATGGGTGGGGTTGTAAAGGAGGTGCAAGGTAGGGTAGTGGATGTGGGGGTGGCTATAATGAATGAGGGTCAGGTGTGGAAGATTCCGGTGTTGCTGTTTGCTGATGATACAGTATTGTTAAGTGAAGGTGAATGAGAGTTGCAAGGTTTGGTGAATGAATCTGGGACAGTGTGTAAGAAGGGGAATCTGAAAGTTAATGTAAACAAGAGTAAAGTTATGGTGTTGGAGAGGAATGAAGTCACAGAATGCCCAGTGAGGTTGAATGGTGAGGATATGGAGAATGTGAGTGCATTCTAGTATTTGGGTAGAGTGATGAGTAAGGATGGAAGTTTTGGGGATGAAGTACTTGAAAGGGTACAGCAGGGAAGGAAAGTTGTTGGTTCACTGAAAGCGGTGATGAGAAATAAGGAGGTGAGTATGGAAGTCAAGAAGTCACTGGATGATAGTATTGTGATCCCTACCCTGACGTATGGAAGCTAGGCGTGGACCTTGCTAGAGGGGAGCAAGTCAAGAGTGAGAGCAATGGAAATGAGTTACCTGAGAGAAGCACGTGGAGTGATATGGAGGAACAGGTTAACAAATGAAGAAGTGAAAGTACGTTGTGGGGTGGATGTGGATGTGATTGACAGAATTAGGACATGTGGAGAGAATGGAGAATGAAAGACTGACTAAGAGGGTGTACTGTATGTAGGTGAAGTGGAGGGAGGGAGAGGGAGGGGGAGACCGAGGATGTGGAGGGATGAAGTTGAGAGATATGTGAGGGGGGGGGGCGTGAGCTGGGGGGAGGGGAGTCAAATAGTGGGTGACAGAGCGACTTGGAGGCGTTTTGTCTGAGGCCTCCCTTTGCAGGATTAGGGCGTCGGACTATAGATAGACAGAAAGATTACACAGCAGGCTACATTTGCATTAAAATACAGTGTCTGTTGAAACTAAAACAAAACAAAAAAATCTACAAAGTGGGCTCATACAGCACAATAATGCTGCTTCCAAACTTTAACTCTGGCCCATGGCACTGACCTTGAGTTGCACGAAAATCGAATCATATCTTCCCTGACCAACGTACAGTTTAGGTGTTAAGTTTGCTATAAACTGGACCTGGCATTCATGAGATAGGGTGTTACTAGACATATACTCAGACACATATAGAGAAGCGGATATGATTACAACAGGTAACTTGAGCCTTGGGGTCGCTAACTAGATTGTATGTCCGCAGAGCACAGCAACGCCAAGCTCAGATTCTGACCTCGATCCATGACCCTGATCTCTGATCGATCACCATAATCGAATCACTCAGTCCCATTACCGTCCTCAGTGTATGTGCCAGCTTTAGTTCCGATCAGATCAGACATTATTTATGAGATGTTTCGTTAACATACATAACTGCAAACATACCGTGCACACATACATACATACATACAGTACATACGTACATACATACACACAAATCCATCCATCCATACATACATACATACACACATGTATATAAATTCATCCAATTCTCCATTCATCCATCCATACATACACACACAAGCATAACTCCATTCAACTAGCCAACCAGTTAGCCAGCCATATATACATGCAAACACTGTATCTGTATACCTAGGCTGCTTCCCCCATTGAAAGCGGGGTAGTAGAGACAGGACGACACAGTCCGAATTTACTCATCCACGCACACACATTTATTCGTATCTTAGCCCCAAGGTGAGAAGGGACAGATCCTCTCTGCATCACACCGCACGAGTGTCAACTACTCAGTGCAATCAGCGACATCCGCTGCAGGGCTCAACAGCAGAGCTGATTTACCCCTACTACATCATAATGGATCTATCCCCTTACCCGCACCTGAGATGATCAGCTGATCAAACCAAATCCAGAAAATCCCCTCTGGGCAGCGTCACCATTTACAGTATTCATTCACAATTTCTCTCCAGTCATTCCTATCACGCACAGCCACTCTTCCTTGCTCTATAGACATCCCTCTTGCATCTAACGCTCTCTTCACACTGTCCATCCATCCTATTCCTGGTCTTCCTCTCAGCCTTACATCTCTCACATCACGTGCAAACACACAGGCACAAAAATTCATCCATTAATCCATCCAGTCATCTCGTCATAAATACAGAAATCGAGTTGATCACAAAAGCTACGGCTTTGGCGTCACTTACCAATCTATAAAAAGGAAACTGGAGGGAAAAAAGGGGGGGGGGAGATGTTTGTTGGGGGAGATGTTTGTTGATTGCCTGACTTGCATCTCTGATTAAATCCTAAAAAGAGAGGGTGCGAAGAAATGGGCGTTCAGTGCAAAGGAAAGGGTGGGATGAACTGGAAACTTAGTGGGTGGCGGTGCTGGGGCAGGAAAGTATAATCTGTGAAACTGTGTGTTGTAAAATATTTGGTCTGAGTTCAGTGAAGGTTTATTTCGGAATATTTTCTTAGAATGGGAATATTTGGAGAGTGTGCGTGGGGGACGGAGAACTGAGTGAGATAAGCTGAAATTGTGGGGTCAAGAGAGAAATTCCTGAGAAAATGGATACAGTAGGACTAATAGTTTTATGGGATATTTCCAAGTGTTCTCTAGCATAAATATAAAAGCGTTGCTCTCAGTGATCTAACATCTGACGCAGGTATATATGAAGACTACCATACAGTAATTATATAAAGGAAATCTCACTTATTTTTTTTTTCTTAATGAGAGGATGGATGATGGGAAAATATATTAAAGAACAGCGCACCCCAGCCCAAGCTAAATTCATCCCCAGCGGGTAAAACATCCAAATTCACAAATGGCGCAATTTTTTAACCCTTTCACAGGCAAAATTACATTACTGTGACCGACTATTGTAGTGTTTTAATTGTGTGTAATATTGACTGACATGAGTGCACTGTAATATGTTCTTCTCTTTGATCACACGTTATTCCACAAAACTAGGCGAGTACCTCTAAACATTGTGCTTACATTTTTGTCTGTATCTATCTGTCTATCTATCTATCTATCTATCTATCTATCTATCTATCCAAGTGCACCTGCGTTTGTGGATATCTGCTTATTTATCAACCATGTGTGTCTGTTACTACGTCTCGGCACCAAAATTTAAAGAGGTAATATATTTCTTTCGTTTCTTTCTTCTTTCTTCTAGACACATTTTCAGCTTGACGCCTTTCCTTTATTTCTAAAAATGTAAACTTTAATGTGATAACAGAATAATGGAAAGGATTAGGCTAGGTGTCACATGGAGATAAAAGGAACTTCTTTAAAGGAAACAAACGAAAATAATGGATAGGTAGATAGGCAGATAGACAATATACAGAGAGAGAGAGAGAGAGAGAGAGAGAGAGAGAGACAGAGAGAGAGACAGAGAGAGAGAGAGAGAGACAGAGAGAGAGACAGAGAGAGAGAGAGAGAGACAGAGAGAGAGACAGAGAGAGAGAGAGAGAGAAAAAAAAAATTTAAAGGGATTTATCAGGTCAAGTGTCAGCCTGTACAAACACGCAAATTATGAGATACAGTGTTTTTGTCCGTTATTATTCATCATGGTAACTTGCACAGAAGCATATCAGCTTACTGGAGATCATCTCGCATTACCTTGGGAATGGTTTCAACCTTGTTTATTCATTTTTCCGAGGCGAGATAAGGCCAACGCACTGTTGTATTTTTATCCAGTCGCAGAATATGCTGACGTCAATAGAAAATTCTTAGGGATATTTTGCTCAGGTCTGGTTGCCATTGTTAAAATTCCCTCTTATAAATTGCTCTTATTGGCTCACAATATAATTTATGTTTCATTTTTCTGAAAAGGCGACCGACGATTTTTGTTTTAGAATCAGACAGAGGTATATGATACACATTACTGATGCTTAGGCCTTGTGTCGCCTGCTAGCTGGGAAGTTAATAAAGTTACATTAACCTACCTCAGCTCTCTAAGAGATTAGCCTGTTTACAAGTTAGCTTTATTTTTGTGTATATGAATCCAATATACAGTATATTGCATTATCCGGCTGTTCTGGCTTGGATGAGAGAAGTATCTGGCTAGATACAAGGAATAAGATACAAGATAAAGAATATCTGGTCGGATATTAAGCTGGATACTTATCCCGTGCACCTCTACTTTAGGGGAGTTTTTCCAATTGCTAAGGTTAGATATATACGAGTATAACCTTCATCACCCCTTCCTGCTGGAGTTACTTCATTAAGTTTTGTAGAAGTGAATATTGGCAGCTTAAAAAAAGTATAAAGAGAAAAGAAAAAATAACTTATCGTAGTCTGGGATAAGACAAAATCGCCCCGAGATGGTTGCAGTAGTAGTAGTAGTTGCAGCTGTAGCCCCAGATTCATCTGAATATTAACCAGTAGATTTTACACCGAAGCTGGCACCCTCGTGCAGTCTGTCATCCCCATTTCAGGGGCTAGAGGGAGAGCTGAGGAGTGTTTGCGTAACCAGTCAGCGGGGTTGTCCAGCTATGTCGCCGACAACCAGCGAAGGGACACCTCTTCCGTACACCTGAGTTGGGATGGACATGCCGGTATATGAACACGAATGAGCGCTCTAACAGGCCAACACACGCACGCTAATTACTTCATCCGTGCCTGACCTTCAACCCTTCTGTTTGGATCTAAGCTTCTCTAAATCCGATCTCGTCATCACCGGCAGTCCTTCAGCTCTTCCTCTGAGGTTAATTCGGATCGAATAATAAGTTCCAAAATTGAACCATGACTGATTACTCGTCAAATGAAACCAGAATAATCCCTGCCCTCTTTCAGTACTTTCAAGTTTTGCTAAAATCGATCCAACCTGCTTAAGGTGGTTTTGCCGTATGACTCTGATCGTCGAGCTTCTCTCAGAAACAACAGGTCAACCCCAGAAAAACCTTCAACCCATGCATCAATTTTAGTTAAAATCGGAACAAAATTATATGAGTTATATTGTTCTCTCTCTCTCTCTCTCTCTCTCTCTCTCTCTCTCTCTCTCTCTCTCACACACACACACACACACACACACACACACACACACACACACACACACACACACACACACTGATCAAAGATATACTTCGTTCTCGCCTCACGTCCGCAGATATAATAATTATAATGAAGGGTCATACTTTTGCGAATCGTTTAGACAGAGACAACGACTGAGAGAGAGAGAGAGAGAGAGAGAGAGAGAGAGAGAGAGAGAGAGAGAACAGAGAACAAGCAATATCAGCTCACCTCAACTACTCCAAAAATGTTTCACTCCAAATATCTTCGTCCAGGAGGCTACACCACTCAGTCCCTTGTGGCTTGAGAGAGAGAGAGAGAGAGAGAGAGAGAGAGAGAGAGAGAGAGAGAGAGAGAGAGAGAGAATGTCTCTCTCTCTCTCTGCCCTTCTTTTTTCTCATTACCTACATATTTTCTTTTCTCATTTTCCACTTCTAAGTTTTAATTTTCTGCCCCTCAAAATCTTCATCTTTTTCACTGCTGCATTTTCCGTATTATGTTAATTCTCTATTATTTCTAGTTTTTATTCAAACTCTCTCTCTCTCTCTCTCTCTCTCTCTCTCTTACTTGACTGTCTCAGTTCTTCCCTTACTGTCTTCTATTTTCCCCTTGTCTTTCCCTCATTCTAAATTCTTCTCTTGCTCTTTCCATTGTTCTGTCATTGTATTTTCTTTTTTCTTTTATTCCTTGCTACATTTCATCGTCTCTGTATTCTTCGTTTTAAATTTTCTCCCTGTTCTTTTCCTTTCCTGTTTCCTCTTCTCATTCCTTCTCTTCTGTTATCCCTATTTTATTTCCTTAAAGTTGCCTTCTCTCCTTGTTATTCTGTTTTCACTCCTCCCCCCATGTCTTTCCTGCTGACTCCATTTTCTGTATCATCATCTTTATTATCTTCTTTCTCATTTCCTTTCTACATTTCCATATTGCTTTATTTTCATTCCAACTCTATTTCTTGTTTTTCCCCACGTTTTCGTTTCATCCAAATCTCTCTGCTAGTTTCCTCTCCCTAAAATCTATTTCTTTTCTTTCTACATGTTGACTCATATCTCTCTCTCTCTCTCTCTCTCTCTCTCTCTCTCTCTCTCTCTCCTCTTCTCTTCTCTTCTCTTTTCGCTTTTCTTCCTCCCATTCGCCTCTGGTTTATATTTTTTCCTTTTCCCTTTTCCACACCTTGCATTTTCTCAGTTTTTCAATTTCTTCACCTTCTCCCTTTGCCTCCCTTCTCCCTCCCCATTTTATCTCTTAATCTCAATATTTTCTGTTCTGTTCACGTCTTTGTTCCTGGCCTTCGTCTCTTTCTATAATTTTCTCTCGTTTAACTCCTCCTCTCTCCCTTCTTTGTCCACATTGAGCCTTAACTTTTCTCTGTCTATTTCTTGCTCCCTCCTTTCTCCTTTTCTGTTTCTCCTATTGTTGCTTTCTTTTCTTCTCCTTGCTTTCCTATTTCTCTCCCTACCTTCTTATTCCTGACAGTATTTCACTCCTTTTCTCCTTTTTTTCTTCCAACTGTGCTTCCTTTCTTTCTTCCAGTTTTCCTGCCTTCCTCTTTGTTGTCTATCTCTGGAATTCTGTTTTATTTTCCCTTTTCTGTCCACCTCTTTTTTTAGTACCATACAATTTTTTCTCTTTCCTCTCTTTCATCATCCATTCCCTGTGTTCAATCTCGTCCGAATTTCTGCTATTCTTTTTTTTTAATTATTCGTTGTTTTCCTCTTGTTTCTATTCTTTTAATTGCCCTTCTATCCATTCTTACTCTCTTATTTTCACTCTTCCCTCTGTACCCCACTTCAAAGTGCTATTCTCTTTTCCTTCTTCTCTTATTCCCTGCCTTCCTCCCCCACTGCCTGCCTCCTTGCATCCTGCCTGCCTGCCTGACTACCATAAATACTGCTGTCTTGACCCCACCTGCGTGCATTAGTTCCCTGCCTTACCACCCCCCCATCCCCTGCACAATCCCGCCCCTCCCTCCCTCCCTTACCCTCCTGCCCCCCTGCCTCATCGTACCCTGTCTTACCCCTTCCCTCCCTTCCTCACCCATTCCTCTCTCACGCCTTCCTTCCTCATCCCGCCCTGTCTTACTCTTCTGATTCACTTCCATTCTGCCTAATCCCTCCTTCCTCAATTCCTTCCTATCTTAGCCTTTTCTGCACTACCTTTCTCTACCTCACTCCCTTTGCCACGCCCCTCCTTTTCTCATCCCTCCATACTTTACTCCTTTCTTTCTTACTCCTCCTTGTCTTCCTCCTTCTTGCTTCACCCTTCTTTGTTTCATCCCTCCTTTCCTAACCCCTCTCGGTCTCATCCCTCCTGTCTCACCCTTTCCTTCCCTTACCCACCGTATCCTGTCTGGTATTTACCAGAGGATGTGGTGGGCGAGGGAGAGTCATTCTCTTTATTATCCTTTTCTCACACACTGGTTGGTTTATTAGTGTACATAATTAGTCTTACTCCAGTAAATAATCCTGGTATGGGCCAATGGTCTCGGCCTCCTCATATCCGTACTTTCCATAGAGTCCTATAAGAGTATACCCCGTGCCTTCCCTCATCCCCTATCCTTTCCCCTTCCTTTCTCCACTTCTCTGTGCCTCACTTCATATACCTTAACCCTTTAATCCCAGCTTCACTCACCCTTGCCTCATCCAATATTGCTTCACCTCCACCCTGTATTATTCCTCCCTGTTTGAAGCACATCCTGTCTTGTCTTAAACATTTCTCCCTCACCTCTCCATGTCTTACCCTCTTCTCCTTCACTGCTTTCCTCCCCTTTGCCTGTCCCCACCCTACCTTACTCACCTATTTTAACCCTTCCCTCTCTACATCACTCTGCCTTGTGTCACCCCACTCTACCTCACTCCTCTCTGCTTCTCATTTACCCTGCCTCACCTCTACTCTGTCTTACCACTCCTCTCCCTGCTTTACTTCTCGGACCTCGCCCCACACTGCGTCACTCCCCCTCTGCCTCTCTCCTCCCTGACCTCCTGACCTCTCCCCTTCCCCTCCCTACTCACTTTGAGATGCCTTTCTCCACTCTTCTCCATGCCACCCACTCTCACTTCACCCTGCTTCAGTCCCACACCACAACAAGACTCTGCAAACCCATCACCACAGCCACACCACACCACTACCACCACACCACTACAACAATCACACCCACGACAACCAACTTACAACCAAGACAAATAAATCACAATCACAACTACAGCCATATCAACCACGCAACCAGTACCATCACCACCAGCACTTAGACTACACAATCAGAACCACACTATGAGGCTGACCCACTCACAGTTACTACTACCACCATCACCACCACCACCACACGTCACCACACCACACGACACCATCACCAAATGACACCACCATCATCGCCACCACCACAAGACACCATCATCACACGACACGACCACCATCACACGACACCAGTACCACACGACACCACTACCACCATCACACTACATCACCACCATACGACATCACTACCAAACGACACCACCACAACACAATATCACTACCACCACACAACACCACCGCCAAACGATATCACCGCAACACGGCACCACCACACAATATCACCACCATACGACACCACCTCCACACGATACCTCCACCACACGACACCACTACCACATAATGCCACCACAATTCAACACCACCACCGCAAGAAACCACCACCACACGATACCACCACCACTACACGACTCCACCACACGACACCACCACCACACGACATCACCACCACACGACACCACCACCACACGACACCACCACCACACGACACCACCACCACACATCACCAACACGACACCACCACCACAAGACACCACCACCAAACGACACCACCACAACACGACACCACCACCACAAAACACCATCACCACACGACACCACCACACAACACCACCACCACAAAACATCATCACCACACGACACCACCACCACAAGACACCACCACCACACGACACCACCACCACAATACGACACCACCACCACACGACACCACCACAACACGACACCACCACCACAAAACACCATCACCACACGACACCACCACACAACACCACCACCACAAAATATCATCACCACACGACACCACCACCACAAGACACTACCACCACACGACACCACCACCACAATACGACACCACCACCACAAGACACCACCACCACACGACACCACCACACAACACCACCACCACAAAACACCATCACCACACGACACCACCACAACACATCACCACAACACGACACCACCACCACAATACGACACCACCACCATAATACGACACCACCACAACACGACACCACCACACGACACCACCACCAAAAGACACCACCACCACACGACACCACCACAACACACCACCACAACACGAAACCACCCACCACACGACACTACCACCACACGACAACACCACCACACGACTACACCGCCACACGACACCACCACCACACGACACCACCGCCACACGACATCACCACAACACGACACCACCACACGACACCACCACACGACTACACCGCCACACGACATCACCACAACAAGACCACCACCACCACACTACACCACTACCACCACACGACACCACCACACGACAACACCACCACACGACAACACCACCACACGACAACACCACCACACGACAACACCACCACACGACAACACCACTGCACGACAACACCGCCACACGACAACACCGCACGACAACACCGCCACACGACACCACCGCCACACGACACCACCATCCTTACCAGGCCACCTTCATCATCAGAAAACAATTAAACTTGAACTCTATGCCGTGGCAGGAGTGGGAGGAGGCGCATAACGATGACTAATTAGAGCCAGGGCGCAATTAGAGTGAAATAATGACCTCACGTCGGCTAATGACCTGTCGTTACCTGCTCCTGAAGATTTTTTTATGCACTTAAAGGTGCTTGTTTCGTGTGTGATGATGATGATAGGTAGAAGGAGAACGAGAAAATGGTGGAAAGGTAAGAGAACGTTACCGAGATTGACAGAATACGATGATGAAATCTAGTACTACACTCTTACTACCATTCAAATATATATATATATATATATATATATATACCGAATTGAAGGAGGAGGAAAAACCCTTTGTTTTACCCCCTTCAAAACGATAGGCCTTTCCTAAGCTGAATGTACTGTATTTTTTCAAAAGAATCTCTCACTGCAGGAGTGAGATTTTTTGGTGGAAACTTGAACAAGGTATTAAACTCGTTATCGCAGGGAAGAGGTTAAAGTTAGTTGGTTTGTGAGTGGTGATGATAAGAAGCCTAGTGTGGAAATGGAGAACTGTGTAAGGTAATGTTAGTGAGATTAGATGGAGTCCGAAGATGATGTTTTTTATTCTTGCTACTTCTTAGAGTTTTATTCACCTTAGAAAACTTTGGTAGCTAACGGAATAATAAAGGTTATGTATGACCAGTGGAATTTGAAAACTCTGTACTAAGCAGACTAAAATGATATGGTGATAGTTAAGGGCTTACACTTGCCGCGACTACAGTAAGAGGACGAAGTGTAAATGCAGTACAGAAACTGCTATGACGTGTGACTTGTTTGTTCTTCTAGTTTCAGACACTTTAATTAGTTCAGGATGGATTCTCGCCCTGACTTCTTCATTACGATAGGCCCTTCCCCAGCTGAGTAACACTGCATACAAATGGCGAGAATATACGAATACGCCGTAGCATGGGGAGTAAAAACTGAATGTTTTATGTGCATGGTCGTGATAAGGAAATGGAGTGGAAATAGTGATTTAACAGAACGGTAGTGAGAGTGGATCTGAACGAGATATGATGATGTGTGTGATTACTGAGTTAAGGACGGCATTTTTGTGTTCTTCATACCGCCAGACGATTTTATTCATGTAAGCAGGGTACTGTCGCAGTAGAAAAGGTTAGAAACAATCTCTATTCATTCATTACCATGACGTCCTTTTTTTCTCTTCTTGCAACTGTCACATGACTTCTTGCACTAAAGAGAATGTTACCGAGACTGACAGAGTACTATACTTCTACATTATATATATATATACAGTATATATGTATATATATATATATATATATATATATATATATATATATATATATATATATATATATATATATATATATAATATATATATATATATATATATATATATATATATATATATATATATATATATGTATATATATATATATATATATATATATATATATATATATATATATATATATATATATATATATATATATATATATATATATATATATATATATATATATACAGTATACTGTATATCCGTCAACACCAGAAGTGGAGCTTCCCCCAAAACGAGTTTCGGTGGCGATTATAGCAAGAATAATTCAAAAGCAAGAGAAAGCTTGTAAAGGTCACTTGCCTTTGTGACACTGCGCAAAGCTCATCATGTAATGATGTTTGAGATAGAGTAGAAGGTGATTTTATGAGCGAAGCATGTAAGATTAGAACGAAGATGAGTTTGCTGTGTGGTGTAGTGAAGCCATGAGACTAACCATTTCGGAGGCAGACTCTAGGGATAATATAATACTGTAGTAATTTCCGGAGAGTTGTAATTTTCACATTCACCACCGAATGTTCATTCTAATATCTGCAGTGAATAGACATACACATTTCTACCGTGTTGTGCCAGCACACTGATGTTAAGCTAACTGATGTCAGGGTGCTGAGGAAACTTGGTTCAACTCATTT
>NC_136991.1:27215091-27260091 GCF_032717465.1 Coenobita brevimanus | reverse complement strand
TAATGTACATCCTCCTGATTTATTAATGGGAGATTAAGCCGGAATGACATGACGATGATCATGATGATAACAATGATGGTTATTATAATTATAATTATTTTTATAAATAAAGGTATGTGACACCACACTGCGCCCGCAGAAGGATTGCTGGACCACAGAGAATGGACTATCTAGCCTACGCTCAAAGCTACTATACTGGAAGACGCAATTCTTAAGTTGGTAAACATAAAGGTTTCAAAGTGAAACAATATATATCTATAGTCAATAAATTATTACCCCATGATTACCAAGAGGGCCCCCTGTGTTAGGCTGCGTAGTATATAGTGAAAATAACCAGTCGCTCTTCTGTGAATGGCATTTTGTGTGCAGTAAACCTTGACCATTCCTCGGACCTAAGCTCTTATGGGCCACATACAACTGAAGCGCCTGAATCCAACAGAACATCAGGATGTCGTCTGGTTATAGATCAGTTATCTACAGCAAAATAGTAGTTATCATGTAATCGAATGTTGAAATCAAATATTTAAAAAACTCAACTCTAAAGGAAAATGTAATTGGAATCAAATATATTTTAAACCCCTCATTTTTGTGAAGGAAAATTACATACATTTCAGTGGTTACCACCAATGGTAGAAACTGGGATAACGGAGAAAAAAAATGCCATTCAGTGTAGTCACCTGAAGGCAGCACAACATCTCGACACCCTATTATCTCGCTCAGGGTATTCAATGTTAATGTTAACTCACAACGATGGCCACATTTTAGTTTTATATCATTCCCAGACAATTTAGGGGGAACCTGCTGTAGCGAAGAGGTTAGGGACTCTCCATCAATCTCTTCTTTGCGATTACCATATTTTTGCTTACAATATAGTAAACGTACGAAAAGTGTAATTTTTTGCTCTTAGAATTTGCATATATAAAAAATTGTGTTGCTTTGAGTTGTACCATGAGGACGAGTTCCATGTAGAGTCACGAAATAATTTAGATGCGCACCTCGCAGCCAGATACGGTATACAAACCACGTCTAAAACAACGAATATTTTCCATTCAGGCATCCGTCGTACCTACTGTAGGCATTCGGATTTTCTTTTTTTTTTTTTTTTTTTTTTTTTTTCGTCGGGTGAGGGATTGAGGAGGGGGAGTGTATAAACAAAGATAAAAGTTCGCCTATTAGTTCATTGCGTCTACTTCATATATATGGCATGTTATCACTTCATCCCAGACATGCCATATAAATGATAGTCTTCTATGGACGGAAAAAGATAATCCTTTCTCCTCTAAGCAAATTAACCAACAGAGGGCAGTGAGCAATACAACAGTTGTAATACTTGGCGAACTATTTTCCCTGATTATATTGTTGGGAGAGTTGAAACTACTAGACGCCCACTCTTAGGCTGGTGGTATATGACAGTCCTGATATAGCAAAATGTGGGGATTATAATCAACCTTAATTGGAACAGACGTTTTTGACTGGTTGTTATATAAATTTTTCTGTATTTGCACACAAAAAATGGTTCTAAGATACAAATACATCACTCTTTTGCTACCAGATCCTGATGGTTATATTATTTGCTGCCGAGAAGGTTCTACCTGCTGATGTGGCGAGGGTGAGGCAGTGAAAGTAGAAAATTAATGAACGTTTAGGTTAGATACTGTAACACTGACCGAGCAGTCCGCACAACACACAAGAAACCGGCCTCCTGAGTGGAATACAAGCGTTATATATGGACTGCCCTGTACATAATCGTATTCAGGAGATTAGCCTTGGCTTCTTCATTAGGTCTGCACGTAAACAGTACCCCCCCAAAAAAAAAAAATAAATAAATAATAATAATATGTGAAAAAATGAAAAAAATGACATCTGTTATACTTCATTGTCATTTTTTTCCCCTCATGATTAAGAACGATAACAGCTTGTAAAGGGACTGATAATAAATATCAATTGTCTCATCATTAAGGGGTGAAATGTACAAAACAGAGGATTTCAGTACGAAAAATAATGGAAGAGTAGATAAAAGAAACGGGACATACTGTATTATCCAAGGTGAAGAGGAATGAAGAAAATAACAATGGAAAATAAATAAAACCGATAAGGAATAAACATCGTACATAAGTGATAAATAAGCACACTCGTTGAGAAAAAGTAACCTGAATACATTATGCCGAAGATGCTAAGGTAAAGCGACAACAATAACAACAAACTCATGTGATTATCGCACAGAAAGGGTTTTGTAAAGAAAATACGGAAGGCAAATAATAATCATCGTAGGGAAAGGGTTAATGAAAACTAACACGAATGAAAATAAATATCATGTTGAAGAAGCTAACGTTCACAAGATAATGACGCGCTTTTGTAATATATTTTTCCTAATATCAGGTGAATTTATTCAGCAAAGAAAACCAAGCAAGTATGGAAGACATTAATAAACCCTACATAAACCCTACATTTTGAGGAGTAGACTGTAGTACCAGTCGAGCAGGGCAGTACTCCCAAGGTGGATGGAAAGCTGATGACAGGAAGACCTGGAGCTCCCGTTTCATCAGCCCACGGGACTAGGTCCCGACCATCCCCCTTTCTGAACTTTTTCAGTGTTTCAGAAACACAGAGAGTAGGCCAGCATGCTCTCTAATACAAGTTTCTCTATCAACACCAAACACAGTACACACTACACTTCCTTTTCCAAAATTTAAAAAAAAAATCATGGCAGCGAAACACGTGGCCTCGAAGTCCCAGGGGGGTGGGGGACCATAAATGCCCCCACCTTCCGTCCCTCTCCCGGTGACGACTCGAGCTGCCTGGAACCACTGTCTGACTCTCTTCTTCTTCATTTCTGCATCATTCGCGGCCATTTCTCTAACTTTCGCTCTGTTGAGCACCACCTCTCCTTCTCTAAACTTCACCTTTTTTTAACTGAGACTCAGCTGTCTGAGGCAACTGACAGCAGACCCTTTTCTGTATCCTCCTACTTTCTCTATACTCATTTCAAAGCCAAAGGTGGCTGTTGTGTATATATACGCAACGACTTATCTTGCTCTCGTGTTCCTGAACTCGATTCTTCTGAATTCTCTACACCCTGGCTTCGGCTTTCCTGTCAGTCTCTGACTAAATATATCTGTGCTGTTTACTTATCTCCTAATTCGACTGACAATCAAAAATTCTTTGACTATCTTACTTCTACGATGGAACACATTCTATCCATTTCTCCTTTCTCTGAAATCTCCATTCTAGGAGATTTCAATCTTCACCACCGCCTCTGGCTCTCCTCTCCTTTCTCTGATCCACCTGATTAACAAGCTTACACCTTTTCTATCCTTAATGACCTACAGCAGCTTGAACAGCACCCTATCTGTATCCCTGACCGCCTTGGAGAGAGCTCCAACATACTTGACCTTTTTCTAACAACTAATCCTTTGGCTTATACTGTTAATCTTTTCTCTCTGTTGGGCTCCTCCGATCACAACCTTATTACCTTAACCTGTCCTATCGCTCCGGTACGACCTGTGGACCCTCCAAAGAAATGTCGTCTGTGGCACTTTGGAGCTGCAGATTGGGAGGCCCTCAGGCAGTACTTCATTGATTTTCCCTAGAACGATTATTGCTTCCATGGCCGGGAGCCATCTGAGTGTGCCTTGCGCATTGCGGAGGTTATTCTTTTGGGCATGGAAGCATACAGTCCTTTTTCATATCCTTTGACGAATGCAAGAAAGCCTTGGTTTAATCAAGCTTGTTCTAATGCTGTCCACAACAAGGACAGTGCCTATAAAAAGTACCGAAGCCAATCCACCCCTGAATCACATCTTTTATAATCTGCCCGGAATCGTGCTAAGTCTGTTCTTTGCACTGCTAAAAATAATTTCATCCGTACTAAATGCTCTCAACTCTCCAACTCGAATTCTTCCCACTCCTTCTGGCACTTTGCCAAAAACCTTTCCAACAACTTTACCTCATCATCCTTCCCTCCTCTTTTCTACTCTGATGGCTCTGTAGCTATTTCTTCTACTGATAAAGCAGATCTCTTCGCTCAGACTTTCTCCTCCAATTCCACCTTAGACGATTCTAGTGCTGTTCCTCCATCACTTCCCCCCCTCTGGCTTCCTTATGGCTGACATTAAAATTTCTTCTGCTGATGTATTTTCTGCCATCACAGGCCTCAATACTAATAAGGCATATGGGCCTGATGGAGTCCCTCTTGTTCTCAAGAACTGTGCTTCTGTGCATACACCCTGCCTAGGTAAACTCTTTCGTCTTTGACTATCAACTTGTACCTTTCCTTCTTGCTGGAAGTTTGCTCAGCCAGTCCCAGAGAAGGGTGACCATCCCCAACCCTCTAACTATCGTCCAATTGCTTTAACATCCTGCATCTCAAAAGTTTTCGAGTCAATTCTTAATAGGAAACTTTTAAAGTATCTTCCTATCACAACCTTCTTTCTGATCGTCAGTATGGGTTCCGTCAGGGATGCTCCACTGGCGATCTTCTCACCTACCTTTCAGACTCCTGGTCATCCTCCTTTCGGGACTTTGGCGAAAGCTTTGCCATTGCACTTGACATTTCAAAGGCTTTCGATCGAGTCTAGCATAAATCTTTAATTTCCAAACTGCCCTCTTACGGTTTCTATCCTTCTATCTGTGCCTTCATCTCTAGCTTCCTTTCTGGTCGTTCTATAGCCGCTGTTGTAGACGGCCATTGTTCTTCTCCTAGATCTATTGACAGTGGTGTTCCTCAGGTCTCTGTCCTATCACCAACTCTCTTCCTTTTATTCATCCATGACCTTCTAAGCTGTACATCTAACCCTATCCACTCATATGCTGATGACTCCACCCTTCACCTTTCCATTCGGTTCCCGCAACGTCCATCTCAGCAGTTACTTCAGCAAACAAGGGATGAGGCTATGGCGCACCTAATGTCTGACTTGGCTCGTATCTCTGACTGGGGTAAAAATAATATGGTTGTTTTTAATGCATCAAAGACTCAGTTTTTACACCAATTAACCCAACAAAATCTTCCACAGGTATACCCACTAATGTTTAATAATATTCAGCTTAATTCTGGACCATCCTTGAACATGCTTGGGGTTTCATTTACTCGGGACTTATCTTGGAAAGATCATATTACATCTCTTGTAAAATCTGTTTCCAAGAGATTAGGTGTGCTAAGCCGACTCCATTGCTTCTTTACCCCTGCACAACTGTTGACTCTATACAGGGGTTTTATCCGCCCCTGTGTGGAGTACAACTCTCATGTGTGGGGAGGCTCCCCACATACAGCTCTTCTCAACCAGATGACCCGCCAACATGTCATAAAAGTACCCCCGCTAATACCAATACACAAGTCCTGTATGAGACAGCCCTAGCATGTATTCAATATGGACGGTGGGTGTTAGCGCCGAAGTGGTGACATGTAGAGAGGTATGGTATGTAGGAGGACTACTGGGCCTTGAGAGCAGGCTGTGAAGCCTATGCCCAGAGTCGGACTCAAAAAAAAAAAATAATAAAAAAAGATAAGGTGGAGTCAAAGGCTTTTCATCTTATTAACTCTCCTCCTCTTACTAACTCCCTTCAATCTCTGTCTCTTTGCCGCACTGTTGCGTCTTTATCTCTTTTCTATCGCTACTTCAATGGTCACTGCTTCTCTGAACTGTCTACTTGCATCCCTCCACCTCTACGACGGGTGTGTAGCACCCATCTAGCAGCAAACTCTCATCCCTTTTCTGTCCAACTCTCTAATGCAAGAGTTAACCGTTACTCCCAGTCCTTCATTTATGCAACAGGTCAACTCGGGAAATGTCTCCCTCTGTCTGTATTTCCTGCTTCCTATGATCTCCGGTCTTTCAAACGCAGTGTGTCCAGGCATCTCGAAATGATCGGATCTTGAATTTGGCTCTCTCTTGTATTTTGTTTTCTCTTGGAAGGAACAATAATTGCGGGCTCGCGGCCTTTAGTTCCTTCTTCCTCGCTTAAAAAAAAAAAAAAAAAAAACTTCAGCCCGAGTATAAGCCTATGGGGGAGACGGTGGCTGAGTCGGTGGAGAGGTAGTCCAAATGGGCGCGGATTCAAATGCCGGTTGGGGAAGGTAACATTTTAAAGAATCTGAGTTTTGCAAAAGTAGACTTTTCTGATTTATCAAAGACCATCCGGGAAGTTGTAAAAAAAAAAAAAAAAAAAAAACTCGCTAATGTCTGTGCACCAGGCCTGCATGAGAGCGTGTACTGGTGTTCAATATGGATCGTAGATGTTAGCACCGAAGTGGTGATATGCCGAGGTGTAAGGTAAGTAGGAGAACTAGTGGGTCAAGGGAACGAGTTTTTAGAGTTATGCTCAGAGTTATGCATACAACAACATGTAAATAAAAGGAAGTAATAAATAAAATAATGTGGAGAAATAGCAAAGAATAAACTAATGAATCGTGTTATCTGGTTGCAATATTTATACTGAAGGAATGGAGGGAACGAAGGAAGGCATAATAAATAAGACAATAAAGATAAATAGGCAACAAAGTGAAATCTGTGCTCTGGGGCAAAGGCAATATTTTAAATTTATATTAAGTAAAGCGTGGTAACTCTCCGGCTCACTTAACACAGAGCCATAAGTCACTACCCTCCTCTGGCCAGAGAGAGAGAGAGAGAGAGAGAGACTACTGAAACAAGAAAGCAGTCATGTCCTGACAGAGAGAGAGAGAGAGAGACTACTGAAACAAGAAAGCAGTCATGTCCTGACAGAGAGAGAGAGAGAGAGACTACTGAAACAAGAAAGCAGTCATGTCCTGACAGAGAGAGAGAGAGAGAGAGACTACTGAAACAAGAAAGCAGTCATGTCCTGAGAGAGAGAGAGAGAGAGAGAGAGAGAGAGAGAGAGAGAGAGAGAGAGAGAGAGAGAGAGAGAGCAGCAGGCGAAGAAAGGGAATACGAGTGGAGAGAAAGATAAAAGAGCAAAAATGGCAGAAAAGGAAAAGAGAGATTTTGGAAGAGAAGTAAGAAGGAAGGAGAGAAAGTGAGAAACTTAAGAGGGAAAGAGAAAGCAGAGGAGGGAGGAAGAGAAAGAAAGTAGAGGAGGAAGGAAGAGAAAGAAAGTAGAGGAGGGAAGAAGGGAGAGAAAGCAGAGAGGAGGGAAAGAGGAAGAAATTCTGACGCGAAAAATATTATGCATTTTCCCAGGTATTATAATGGCTTAGTGTTTATTGCGTCCGCTGGCAGGTGTGATGCAGGTGTGTGGTAGTTGCGGTGCAGATGTTTGGTAGGTGCGGTGCAGGTTTTGGTTGTTCCGATACAGGTATGTTGTAGTTACGGTGCAGGTGTGTGGTAGTTGCGGTGCAGGTGTGTGGTAGTTGCGGTGCAGGTGTGTGGTAGCCGTGGTGCAGGTGTTTGGTAGGTGCGGTGCAGGTTTTGGTTGTTCCGATGCAGGTATGTGGTAGTTACGGCGAAGGTGTGTGGTAGTTGGGATGCAGGTCTTTGGTAGCTGCGGTGGAGTGTAGTAGTTACACTGTAGGTGTGTGGCAGTCGCGGTCAGGTGCATAGTTCAGGTGTTTGGTAGTTGTGGTGCAGAGGTGTGGTAGTTGCATTGCAGGTATGTAGTGAAGGTGTGTGGTAGTTGCGGTCAGGTTCGAGATGCAGGTGTTTGGTAGCTGCAGTGCAAGTGTGTGGTGCATGTAGATGGTGAAGGTGTATGTGATAGCCGTGGTGTGTGGTGCAGATGCGTGGTTGTTATGGTGCAGTTGTGTGTAATAGCGGTAATGCAGAGGCGAGGTGCAGGCGTGTGTGGTTGATGTCATTGGTGACGGAAGCGTGTGCGTGGTGGGGATGTAGGTGACAGTTGTGGTGGTGTTTGGTGAAGGTGCGTAGTAGTTATGGTGCAGAAGTGTGTGAGAGTTGCGACGGAGGTGTGTGTGTGTGATTGTTGCTGTGCAGGTTTTTTGGTGCAAGTGACAAACAGTTTTGGTGCAAATGTGTGTGACAGCTGTTGTGCTCTCTGGTAAAGGTGCGTGGTGTGGGTGTATTGTGGTGCTGGTGTGTATCTTAGTTGTGATGCAGACGTATGTGGTAGCGGTAGTAAGTGAGGGTGTGTGGTTGTTGTGGTGCTGGTGTTTGGTACAGGTGTGTGGTGCATGTGTGTTGTGGTGTTGTATGTGTGTGAGTGATGGGTATGGTGCAGGTGTTTGGTACAGGTCTGTGGTGCAGGTGTGCTGTGATGCTAATGTGTGGCACCTGAGGTGAAGATGTGTTTGGCAGTCGTGGCGCAGATGTGTAGTAAAGGTGTGTGGGAGTTGCTGTGAAGGTGTGTGTGGTAGTTATGATGTAGGCGTTATGGTAGTTGTAGTGATGGTGTGTGTAATAGCTGTGGTGAAGATGTGTGTGGTAGTTGTGCTCCAGGCGTGTGTGGTAGCTGTGGTGATAGCGTGTGTGGTAGTTGTGGTAAAGTTGTGTGTGGTAGTTGTGATGAAGATGTGTGTGGCAGTTGTGATGAAGGTGTGTGTGGTAGTTCTGGAGCAGAATTGTGTGGCAGTAAGGGTACAGAAGTGTGTGGTGGTTATGGTGCAGGCATGTGTTCTAGGTAAATGCATGTGTGGTAGTTATGGTGAAGGCATGTGTGGTAGTTATGGTGAAGGTGTGTGTGGTGTATGGTGACGGCGTGTGTGGTGACTGTGGTTCAGGCGTGTATTTTGATGATGATGATGCAGGTATGTACGGTATCTACGGTGCAGGCATGTGTAGTAGTTATGATGTAGACATGTGTGGTAGTTAAAGTGTAGGCATGTTTGGTAATTATGGTGGAGACAAGTGTGGTAGATATGGCGTAGGCATGTGCAGTTGCTGTGGTGCAGGCGTGTGTAGTAATTATGGTACATGCGTGTCGACGGTTTAGTGCAAGCGTGTGGTAGATGTGGTGCAGGAATGTTGCTGTGTAGAATTTTCACAGTTGTGGTGCAGGTGTAGTAATTCTGGTTCAAATGTGTACTGGCTGTGGTGAAGGTGTGTAGTAATTCCAACCGCAAAATAAGAGTGGTGTAGCAGTACAATAAAAGAAGGAAATGAAGTGTGTCACAAAGAGGTGAGCAGATGTTGTGAGGAAAAGCAATTAAATTCATTCTCAGTAAAAATGTTGTTAATGATGAAACTCCACTCTCATGAGAACTCATCTCCACAAAGTGGCTATCTCCGTATTGAGTTTTCTATTGTTTAATGGGTAAGAAAAAAAAAAAGTCATTTTAATACATTTATCTTCTGAGAAGCTGATTTGGAAAGAAACGTAATTTGGTCATTCAAGGCAGGATCAGGAGATGATAGACATGCTAATAGTACTGAGAGATGATGATGATCGGAGTCGTGTAACAGGTAAGATGGAAGAACTGAATTTTGGGGCTATTCAGAGCAACTAGGTTTCTTTTGTCACATGTTCATAAGACAGACAACGTAGAGTTCAGGCGTGTCTTGTCTCATAACGTAAAGTTTTTTGTAACTGCTGTGATAAATACTTCGAGAAGTGGGCAGAAATATGAAGGGATGAGTCATCAACGTAAAAGTGGCTAGACTATGATGTACAACATGAAAGATTACTAAAGAATTAGAGGATAGAGAACTGATGAAAACGTAGTACCCTGAGCAGCACCAATGTTAAAAGTTTGAAGAACAGTGGTTTTCTGCAAAAGCAGCTACAGAGAGACCATAAAGGAAATTTGAGACGCGGGCAAAGATGGAAGACTAAAAACACTGAGTGAATAGTCTGGAAATCATATTTAGTGCCAAAATTCCTAAAGGATACTTATGAGGATTATGAATGAAATGTTCAGAATATTGCTATTACAGTATCTCAAACGGTACACTTACGGATGGCCAGAAAAATTCTGGAGGACAAAAAGCTCCCAATTTTTCTAACTTAAGAGAGATGAAAGAGCAGCGGTAACAAAAGATATTCAATCAACTGGGTTACATACAGAAAACTGGAACTGACACTCTTCTTCAGGTCAGGATGAAGGAGAATAAATTTCTAGCAAGAGCAGACAAACAAAATGTTAGTGTTTGGCTAGGCAGATGTAAGCAAAAGGCACAATTCTTGAGATCAACAGAAAGGACTTTGTCTGGATCATAAACTTTATTAGTGTTGAGGCAACATTTGACTGAAAGTAAGGTTTATAAGACTGTGACAGTATTTGTAAAGAATTACCAGAGAGAAGAATAGATATAAGAAGAGCACATAAATCATCTGGGGTGGATATAATGCAAGTCTGATCACTGACTTAAGTTCTGTCAATGGAGGAAACAGCTACACAACCACCTGAGGGTTATGTGAGGAGAAAATAGAGGAAATTAACATTAAGGGGGAAGTTTTTTACTGTTTGCCAGAAAAAGCGGGAAGGGCTTATTGGTGGCTGTGGTACAGTTGTGTTGCATGTATTTTGTAATTGTGGTGTATCGTGTAGCTATGATGTATGCATACAGTTTGGTTGAAGATATGATGTGATGTGATGTATGCATACAGTTTTGTTGAAGATGTGATGTGATGTATGCATGCAGTTTTGTTGATGATGTGATGTGACGTGATGTATGCATACAGTTTTGTTGAAGATGTGATGTGATGAGATGTAGTTACAGTAGAAATGTGGTGTAAATATTATAATGTACAGTACTTAATAAGCAGGTGCAGTGCGTATGCGATGCAGCCGTAGTGTAGTAGTGGAATATTGTGACAGATGTGCTGTAGCTGTAGGGTGACAGTAAAGGAAGTCTAGTTATTGAACTGGAATAATGTAACTGTGAAAATATATGACTATCATGTACTTAAGGTGTCAGTGCGGTTTACTTATGGTCTTGGTGGGGTGTAGTTGTACCTTTCATGGTATGTAAATAATTCGTGCAGGTATGGGGTACAAGAAGTGTTAAGTTTGTTAGCTGTGGCGCAGGTACAGGGCAGGTGTAGGCAGAGATTGGGTATAGATATGGAGTATGTATGGTAGTATAGGATTATCATTTACACAGCATTTAAGGGGCAGGTGTAGGGGTAGATGTAGGTGAGGATGCTATCAGTCTTTATTCAGCGTCGTGAATTATTTAGGTGGATTGAACATACATATCAATACACTAAACATGGATTAAGTTGGACAGAAACTCTTGTAGTCTATCTTCACAAATTCACAATATCAGCATGCAGCAAGTATGGTTCAAGTGTGGCAGGCGTGGTGTGAGTGTGGCAGTCGCTGAGAAGATGCAGTGAATTTGCCAGATGAGGCGTTGGTGTGGTAGATTTGGCAGGTGTGGAGTACAGTATTGGTGATGTGGGAAGTGTAATGAGTATGCAGCGGTTCTGGTAAAGGTGCAGTAGGTTTGGCAAGTGTGGTGTAGGTATGGAATCAATCCTACTGTAGAAGAGGTAGGTATGGTGGAAGACTGATATGGGTTCGACAAGCGTTAGGTGTGGAACAAAGTATTCACGTGGTAGATGATGTGCTAGGTGTGGTGCTAGTTGCTCAAGGGTAAAGCAAGCGTGGTTTGGGTGTGCAGGGGTGGTGCAAGTCCAATGAAGATGTACCAGGTAAGTACAGAATAGATATAAAGTGTTACGTACGTACTGTAGATGTGGTGCATGTGAATGACGAGTATATGTAAATAGAGCATAAATGAGTCTGGTGTGGTGTATCCGTGGGGTAGGCGGTTCAAGTATGGCAGGCGTAGTTGTGGTGTAGGTTTTGCACAGGTATGGTGTAGATGCATCATACGCCTATTGTAACAAGTTCAGGTGTGATGTAGGTACAGTGAATTATAGGTGTGATGTAGGTGTTGTATACCGTGTATGTGGTGTAAGTGTGTTGTGGTGAAAGTGTGCTGCAAGTGTGGTGTAGGTGTGATGTACTATAGATGTGCTGTGGAAGTGGTGCAGATGTGGTGCACTCCAGGTGTGGTGTATCCTAGGTATCGTGTACTACTGGTGTGGTGTAGCCTACAGTATGTGTAATGTACTGCCGGTAGGATGTACTTTCAATGTAAGTGTGGTGCAGGTGTAATGCACTGTAAATGTGATGTGGGTGTGGTGTAGGTGTACTGCATTGTAGGTATGCAGGTATAAGTTTGGTGTTGGCGTCTTGTACAGCAGATGTGTAGGTATGGTTTACAGTAGGTGTGAGGTAAGTGTGAAGTAGGTGTCGTGTGCTGCAGGTACGGATGGCATAGTGTAGGTATGATGTACTGTGGATGTGCTGTTGGTGGAATAAGTGTGACATAGATGTAACGCAGGTGCGGCGTACTGGAGATGTGGTGTAGGTGTGATGCAAGATAGATGTTCATTCATTCATTGCCAGATGCCATGTATCCCAAACGGGGTGACCAAGGGCTTAGAGTTAACTGTTTTACAGGGAGGGGCACTAATCCTCCACCAACCCCACTTAACACGTAGGGATGCCAACAGCATCTGGTGTTCCCAGGCGGTCACCCATCCAAGTACTAACCAGACCCAACGTTGCTTAACTTCGCTGATCGGACGGGAAGCGGTGTACTCAACGTGGTATTATATATAGATGTGGTGTAGGTATATATTTTGGAATACTGTATTGTACTGCAGGTGTGATGTAAGTGTAGTGTAGGAGTGGTGTGGGTGTGATGCAACTGTGGTAGGAATAGGAGTGGTTGGTGAAAGTGTGGTACGGCAACGTATGTATAGTGAAGGTGTGGGCATAGTGCAGGTAATGTAGGTGGAGGTATGGTGCAGGTGTGATAGGTGTAGGTATGGTGCAGGTGTGGCAGGTGAAGGTGGGGTAAGTGTAGGTATGATGAAAGTGTGGTAGGTGCAGGTATGGTGCACATGTGGTAGGTATAGGTATGGTGCAGATGTGGTAAATGTAAATGTGGTGGTGTGGTATATGTAGGTATGGAGTAGATGTGTTAGGTGTTGTCACGGTTCAGGTGTGGTAAGTGTAGGTATGGTGACTGGTTCGGCTGGTGTGGATATGGTGACAAGGTGATTGGTTTAGCCATGGTACAGGTGGGGCAGGTGTAGGCATGGTGCAGGTGTGGCAGGTATATGTATGGTGCTGGTGTGGTAGGAGTAAGTTTGATGCAGGCGTGGTAGATGAGGGTATGGTGCAGGTGTGGTGGATGTAGCTATGGTGCAGGTGTGGTAGGTGTAGGTATGGTACAGGTGTGGTAGGTGTAGGTGTGGTGCAGGTGTAGTAGGTGTAGTGTAGGCATGATGCAGGTATGGTAGGTGTAGGCATGAGGCAAGTGTGGAAGGAGTTTGCATGATGCAGGTGTGGTAGGTATAGGTATGGTGCAGGTGTGGTGGGTGTGAGTATAGTGCAGGTGTGATGGATGTGAGTATAGTGCAAGTGTGGTAGGTGTGGCTATGGTGCAGGTGTGGTAGGTGTGAGTATGCTGCAAGTGTTGTGGGTGTGAGTATGCTGCAAGTGTGGTAGGTTTAGGTATGGTGCAGGTGTGGTAGGTGTGGTGTAAGCATAATGTCTGTGGTAGGTTTAGGTATGGTGCAGGTGTGGTAGGTGAGGTGTAAGCATAATGTCTGTGGTAGGTTTAGGTATGGTGCAGGTGTGGTAGGTGTGGGAATGGTGCAAGTGGGGCAGGTGTGGTAGGTGTGGGTATGGTGCAAGTGGGGCAGGTGTGGTAGGTGTGGGTATGGTGCAAGTGGGGCAGGTGTGTGACAGGTGTGGGAGGAGGGACACAATTAGTCTTCTCCACTGGGAAATCAGCAGCACTACGTGACACTGGTGGAACTCCCTCACTATCTCTCTCTCACACTCCCTTACTCATTTTTCACACTCACTCATTTTCACTTTCTTACCTTCCTACTCCTTTCTCACTCCTCCAGTTACCCTATTTTCTCATTTGTTTCACAATATCACTTATATTTACCACTCATTCTCGTTCGTTTTTCACTGTTACCTCATTTTCACACTTGCCTCTCATGTTGTCGGGCTTTTCTGATCCTTTACTGATTTTTATTCACTTTTTTCACTATTCTCTTCCATTCTTTTCACTTTCATTTCCTGTTCACATCTTTTTCTCACTATCTCTTCTCACAGTCCCCCTCCTCTCCCCTCTCTGTGTCTCTGTCTGCCCCCCCCCTCTCTCTCTCTCTCTCTCTCTCTCTCCCTCACACACACACACACACACACACACACACACACACACACACACACACTCGCTGGTGCAGTGGTAACGCTCTCGCTTGCCAACTGGTGGACGGGAGTTCGCGCCTCGCTCAGGTTGCGAAAAGTTTCACTGACGAAGTGGGTGGTTACTGTCCCCCTTGAGCAAGGGGACGGGTGTGTGCGTGTGTGAAGGTTACAGCCTTGCCCTTAGATCGGACTATATGAGTTCTCAGCTCCCTTCCGGGAGGGTAAAAGCTGACGATCACGACCATCAAGTGATCCTGACCGAGCCGGTGAACAGCTATCTTTAACTGATTCCACTTCTTACTCTGTCGCTTTTCTTCCGTATCATCTTCAACAACTACAACTGTAACTCCTCTTTCTTTCTCCTTTTATCACTCTTTCCCTCTACCTTCCCTACACTTCCCCTCCGTCTCCTCCTCCATCTTCTCCTTCATTTACTTCTCTCCCTCCACCTCTTCCTGTTTTTTTTCTACGTCCCCCTCCACTTCCATTCCTCTTCTCGTCTTCCATATGTTCTCTTTCTCCTCTGCCTACCCTAAGCCTCTGCTATCTTTATCTCCTGTCTTTTCTCTTTTTCATCTACAAAATAAGTTCTTTCCCTTTCATATGTTTTGTACTATACTTCTTGTCCTACTCTTTATCTTTCTCCTTCGGTTCCTTCAGTTCTTTCTCCTTTAGTTCTTCTTTTCCTCATCCTCCTTTCTTACTCCCAAACCTCTCATATCCTAGATTTCTTCCCTTCACCCCTCTTCCACCTCTCTCCTCTTCCCTCCTCCTATAATCTTCCTCCTCTTCTCCGCCCCCCTCTTACATTCAATCTACCTTTCGTCCACCTTTTCTTTTTCACATTCCAGTCGTCTTTCTGCCTTTCGTCTCCCTCCAGCTTCTCCTTCTTTCTCTCCCCCCTCCACTCTTCCTTCTCTCCACCTTCTCTTCCCCAGATTTCTCTCTTTTCCCTTTTCTTCTCTTTACCCTTCACTTCCTCTTCATCCATCTTCTCTCTCTCTCTCTCTCTCTCTCTCTCTCTCTCTCTCTCTCTCTCTCTCTCTTCCTCTTCCTCTTCCCCTTCCTCCTCTTGCACACGCTCAACAAAGGACCTCCCTGCATATCTACCTACCACCTTTTATGAACCCCGGTTAAAAATATCACACAGTCTGTAAAGTCGGTCCAGGGAGGAATTACTTGCTTCTGCACTGCCGTAATTACCAGGCAAACTCCCATTACGTGCTTGTTGGGATGGACGGATGGATAGAGGGGTAGATGGATATGTGGGTGGGTGATTGATGAGGGTAGAAAGATGGCTTGGTGTAATGTATGTATGTATGTATGGACAGATGGATGGATAGACAGACTGATGGAATGGATGGATGGCATGGAATGACCGATGGATAGAATGGATGGGTGGACAGAGGGTAGAAAAATGATTTGATGTGATAGACTGATGGTTGAATGGTGACTTAGATGGTAGAAAAGCTGACAATCTGGTGGATGAATGGCTGAACAGTTTGGTGGATAAATGGCTGGGACTGATTACGGTAACGGATGAAAGGATGGACAAGTGGGTGGATTTTAGGTGCAGGTAGAGTACTGGCTTGGTGTGATGAAATAATGGATGGATGGAGAGATGAATAGGTGGATGGATGAATAGTATGGATTCTGTAATGATGAACATATCCATTCATGAATGGTCAAAATAGGAGAAAGTTAAAGACAGATGGATGGACCAGTAATGTGATGAAAGTTATGATGGCTGTTTAGATGGATATAGATATGAATACAGCAGGGACTTAAGACAGTTGCCGTGCGAACCTAACTTATGAAATTCCAGTCGTCATGGGTTTGTTACCATCATCATCATCATCATCCACGGCAGTAGTAAGGTTATAAAAGGCCTCTCTCCACCTCTCTGTCTACAGTACAGTACGTGCGCAGAAAAGCATGATGTGTCGACAACTGTTTTTTCCTTCGTTCTAAACCAAAGACAATACAAAATGCATATTCTTGTTATTCATACTCTTGCTGCATCGAAGCTCTAGGAAGAACCTTAATTCCTTGCGTTTCTTTTCAGCCCTTGGGATTGTTGTTCTCTCTCACTTCTCTAGCTCGAACGCTAGACTTGGGCCAAAACTAGGTATGTAAAACTATTATCCCATTCGGCTTATAAATTTCTTTGCTTGAGGAGCACCAAGATTTCATCTTCCTCTCAGGTAATAAATCAGTTGTAGTATATATATCATACCGTTTTGAAACTGTCATGAAACTGTCTGTGGTGCCAGACAACTTATCAAAGAATGAGCCAAATATAGCCGAAAGTCGACGTCAAAAACCTTGCCGGTAGGGAAGAAAAGAGCACAAAAACTTTTTTTTTTTCTTAGCTGTTACGTCATTCATGGCATGATGTACCTCTCTGAAACTGTCATGAAAATATCCTTCCAGTGGTACTAGTCATTTTCTCCAAAAGAGCCAAATGTAGCCGAATAAGGCTAATAATACAATCTTGTTTCATTGGACACACCTGTAATGTGGGCACCTACACGTATTTCTGGGTTACAATAAACTTCTGTACAGTCTGATAATGTATATTTTCTGTGACGGTGCATGTCATAACAGCACCACTGATACTACCACCAAACCAACTCTGATATGGTCCTATCATGTAATCCCGGAGACGAAGTCAAGGACGTTGGGCCGGCTGAGACAGAATAACAATTTTTTTTTTTTTCTCGCTCTGCTGGCCGTAGTTAGGGACTGATTTTGATGAAGTCACAGCTTAATCAATTTCACTAAGGCAGACTTTACTGATACACCAAACGACCTACTGACATGTCGTAAAAATACCCCCGCTAATACCAATACATCAGTCCTGAATGAGACAGCCCTAGCATGTAATCGATATGGTTGGTGGGTGTTAGCGCCGAAGTCGTGACATGGACAGGTATGTGGACGTAGGAGGACTACTGGCCCCTTGGCGGCGGGCTAAGTCTATGCCCAGAATCGGACGGACAGACGAACGGACGGACGGACGGACGGACGGACGGACGGACGGACGGACGGACGGACGGACGGACGGACACACACACACACACACACACACACACACACACACACACACACACACACACACACACACACACACACACACACACACACACACACACACACACACACACACACACACACACACACACACACACACACACACACACACACACACACACGCACACACACAAACTCCCCTCAGGCTGACAGTGTGCTATTATCTTAGTGGTCAGCACGCCAAGGTCAACCCTAAGCTCCCAGTGACTAAAAAAATATCAGGGCCATACAGCAGAGCAAACTTCTTTAAAATTTTATCACTGGAAAGGGTGGTCAAAATAATGTAGTTCATGCCGTCATCACAGTCTGAAAGTTTGATATAACTGGCTGTAAATAGGCAAAAAAAAAAAAAAAAAAAAAGGTGGTGGAGGTGAAGAAAGGTAAGTGGGCAGTGAGGTGGGCAAGGAGGCAGTTACATAAGCAGGAAGATAGGCAAGGAGGTCGGCTGGGAATGAGGTAGTTAGGGTTGTAGGTAGGGAGTTAGAAAGGCAGGGAGGAAGGCAGGGAGATTACCAAGGATGTAGGCAAGTAGGGAGCAAGGTAAACTGGAAGGTAGATAAGGATGCTAGTAGAGAGGTGGGTAGGGAAGTAAACAGGGAAGTACATAAGAAAGTAGGAAGGAAAGGAAGTAGATTAGAAAGTTAGCAGACAGGGAGGTAGGTAATGAGACAGTCAGGTAGGCAGGCACAGAGGAGGCAAAAGGTTGGCATAGGTACGTAAAGATGTGGACAGGAGAGTAGGTAATTAAGGAAGGAAGGAAGTTGACAGGCAGGCAGGCAGGCAGGCGAGCAGGTAAGTAGCTGGTAGGCAGGTAGGTGGGTAGGTAGGTAGGCAGAAAGGTAGGTAGGCAGAAAGGTAGGTAGGCAAGGTGATAGGTAGACAGGGAGACTGGTAGGCAGGGAGATAAGTAGGCAGGGAGGTTGGTAAGCAGGGAGGGAGACAGTGAGATTGGTAAGAAGGTAGGTAGGTATGCAGGTACGGAGGGAGGGATGGGGGGGGGGAAGCAGGCAAGCAGGTAGGTAGTCAGGGAGGTACGCTAGACAAGAAGGTAAACAGGTAGGGAGGTAGGTAGAAAAGGAGGAAGGTAGGAAAGGAGCTGCGACAAGAAATGCAAGTTAATCCTTTATAAGCCATATGGTAACATGCACCTTAATGCGTCCGGCGAAAGGATCACATACTCACTCTAACAAAGTGTTTGGAAAACCTGAGATCAATGAACAACAAGGCATCCGCTGTGGACGACAAGGATCATAAAAACCTTCGTCTTCAGGACCTTAGTGTGGCAATATGCAGCTAGTGTACTTGATTCACTCTTTCATATCAAAACGCAACTCTACTTCCAGCGTCCATCTTTACCTCAATGTTGACATTCAGAATGACATTACTGGCGTACCCTCGTATTTCGTAACGTAATTTTTCATTTTTTTTTTAAATCTCTAAATGATCGTACTCATTGTAAGAGAGACTGTTTCAACTGGACGGGGCAGTCACAACCAACACTAAACTCATTCACAAGATGGGTGTTTTCATAATTAAACAAAGTCGTCTCGTTGCTGCAACAGTAAAATATGTGCATATGTGATGTCCTCAGGATGTTGAGTCGTTGATTACTTTATAGCATGAGGCTATAATTATTGATGATCGATGGATGAATGAATGGGAAATATATATGAATGGCTGATTACATGAATGGCTGGCTGAATGAATGGGTAAGAGTAGGTACAGTGACAGATGGATGGGTGAGAGTACTATAATGCTGAACGGATGAGTGGATCACTGGTTACACTGACGAAGTGATGGATGGATGGATGATTGAATGGATGGATAAACCAAGGAATATAAATGAACGGCTAATATTTGGCAGGCGGGCTGAATGGAGGAGTGAGAGTAACAAGGATGACGGATGAATGGGTGAGAGTACTATGACGTCGAATGCATGGGTGGATCACTGGCTAGACTGGCGAAGTGATGGATGGATAGTTGGATTGATAAAAGCTCTCAATAATAATGGACAGATGGATGGATGGATGGTGTGATGGATTAATGGATATTCAAAAAGTGGCATGGGAACAAGGATCGACGGATAGATGAAGGCTTACAATGATGCATGGTGTGATGGTATGATTAATGAAAGACGAAATAGTGTGATGAACTGATGAGCATAGTGATGGATGGATGTCTGGATGAAAAAGTTGGATGGTGGGCTGGCTATGATACAATACAGACTCTCTACCCACATATCTATCAATCCACCATATCTCTCCTTTGTCTGAAATGTAATTTAAGCGTTCACATAAAGTAATCGCAACACAAGCGTCTCCAACATCCTTCCTCATCACTCATTTCCACACCATCCAGTCAATTCATGAATGTTTTCTCTGTCCTTTCTTCTCATTCGTCTTCCTGTCCTCGTTCGTCGACTTTTTGCCAGAGCCTTCTAGCGGAGGACGTAATACTCATTTTACCCTGTCAACCCCAAACTGTTTTACACAGCTTAGGAGAGGATTTCGGACTAGATGGATTGAATGCGGCTTTCACTGATCCCTTTAAAACAAAATGTCTCTCCTAAACGTTTCACTGATATTAGTCTTGGGGAAGGCGGTGGTCGAGTCGGTAGAGGGGTGGCCTGCTATCCTAATGGACTCTCGTTCGATTCCTGGCTGGGACAGGGAACGGTTTAAGGGTTTGAATTTTGTTAAAGCAGGCACTACTAATTTACCATAAGGGTAGCCGACATGCAAAAGCACTCCTGCTGATACCGGAACACCAGCCCTGTATGAGACAGCCTTTCCAAGTATTCAGTATGGACGGTGGGTGTTAGCATCGAAGTGGTGGCACGTGGAGGTGCACAGCTGAACGGGCCGTCAAGCCTGTGTCCAAAGTTAGACACGTAAAAAAAAGGAGTCAGTTTTATTCAACGTAAGAGAGACTCATCGAACGTGGTAGGTGAGGCTTAGTTTTTACTAGCCTGCCCCTTCACTACAAAATATATCCTCTGAGGTGAAGAAAATTGTCAGAAGGTAGCAGCAGTAAGCGAACACTGTTACCGCATTTATGAGGCTAACCTTTCATTATGCTTGCGTTCATTACGTCGTAATCACATCGGTATTTTCGTCCTATGTGGAAACTTACATGCTACCTACATCAAAATTACCTCAGTTCAGCGACAGTCATTTCTGTGGACTGCCTCGGAACATGTCAAAACCTAATAAAATCTTGCCTAACTAACCAGAAAAAATCATTCGAGACTGGACGTTCACTTTATCCTCTTTACTTTGACGAGGCAATAGCTTATTCTATTTTGCTGCCTCTTGACGATACAGTATTATTCTGTTTCAAAAGACGGGGTTAGTTGAGTCTCTCTCTCTCTCTCTCTCTCTCTCTCTCTCATTAATCTGACTCGTCAACTCATTTTGACTCACACCCACCCACTCACTCCACGTTATTCGAGACACATACAGTGACTCAGACAGAGAAACCAGAAGGACCGTGGAAGACAATGAGACAAAGACTGACAGACAGAAAACAAGACAAACAGATAGACAGATATGAGAGAGAGAGAGAGAGAGAGAGAGAGAGAGAGAGAGAGACTACACCACACCATCATTGCCGCCACCATTATCACACCCTCATTGCTTCTGTTCTGTTCATTTTCCCCCCTAGTGCCATTATTTCCATTACCACCATACCACCACCATGTCAGGAGAGTGAATCAGCCCCGCCCACCATTAACCATTATTAACAACGCTGGCCACACCATTAACGCCTCTATCAAGGTTATTTGAAATGGTAGAGAGAGAGAGAGAGAGAGAGAGAGAGAGAGAGAGAGAGAGAGAGAGAGAGAGAGAATGATGAGGCAAACGGGGGTCTATGAAAATAAAGAAAAACAATTGAGGGACGAACAAAAGGTGCTGCAGATAATGAAGATAATGACACATAATGGTGAGGCATATTTGTCAAAGAGGAGGTAAAAACACAAAGCAAAATTGGGGAAGAAGAAGAAGAAGAAAAGAAGGAGGAGGAGGAGGAGGAATGAGAAGAAGGTTTCGAGCATTGAGTACACAAGAGTTATTACTGTATACTCTTTTTTTTTTTCTTTTTCTTTATAAGTAGAAGACGTGACGCTTCCTACAGCTTCGGCTCGAGCACCGTCTCACTCATATTACGCATTTTCTTTTTTATCTTACACTGAGTCAGAACCAAGCACTGGAACAAACTGACTTACACATAACTATTCACATATCCAGTACGATGGCTACATTCTTCCTGGCACAAGAAAATTCAGTAAACATTCGCTACACTTTATGCAGTAGAAGCGCCTTACCAAGTCAGGTCTTTCTCTTCCTGACAGTCTGTTATATTTTCCTTATTATTTCTGGGTTCGTAAATATTCGTTTCTTGTTAAATCTGTTTCCCTGTTGTGTTTCGCTGTTCCGGTGTGACGACTTTTGTTTGATTCGTCCGGAAGGGACTGTCCTAGCTTAGGTGTTTCACTAAACCTAACGCAGCCTACCGTAACTTTAACTAATAATGTAACCTAACGCAACCTAACATAGCCTAACTATACCTAACCCAACGTCACCTAACTTCCAGTTGAGAAAGTGGGAAACGAAATCCACCTTTCAGTTCGTTGAGTAAGTTTCTTCCATTACGCCGGAAACAAACAGTCGTGGGTACGGCTTAAGGAACGTGACGATAATAACAGTAGGGAAATTATCAGCAGGAAAAGGTAATTTATCACCCTGAAAACAGTCAGAAAAACACAGAAAACAAATTGGCGGAATATGTATTGACTTGGTAAGGTCTTTCTGCTGGTTAAAGTAAAGAGTACATATACCGAAAATTTTACTTAACTCAGGGATGCTTTCGCGTCCTGCTGGTATTAAAGCTCTCTCATTAACTACTGCAGCGCGCTAAAGTCCTTTCCTTAGCTAGGTAAAATCATCTAGATGTATCTGTATCTGTACTAGGGAGAGTGAGATATGTGAAGCTGGAAGCGCTGCACTGACTGTACTGTATATGTACGAGTATATCGGAGTCTGTTTAGTCGTCAGCAGAACCGACATGATGAGAACATAAGCAAGGACATGAAAGGATTTACTACCGGCACCCACTTTATTTGCTTGCCTTGGTGCGTGTTCGTATGGGGGCTAACGCATCACAAAATGAATACTATAACCACTGAGCCACAGCAGTTCCCATCTGGTTGTAGCGAGGGTTATATGTGAAAGACGTTACGTTATTGGAAATATTAACTACTTCAGCATGGTGCGTTTTTTTTTTTTTTTTTTAATTATCGACAGACGATTTCTTTCAGATTTGGTTATATCTCTCGTGGTGAAAGGGTTAAACTAAATAAAAAAAACTTCCGCTTCCAAACCAGAGTGACTTTACATTTACTATTTATTCTTACGATTATTTACACATATGTCAAGACTTTGTTATATCCAGGTGTTTGCTGCAACATCAAAATCCTTCATTATGATAATCCTGTTTTCTGTTTCATTCTTGTTTCTCCCTTCGCTGCGATGACGGACTTCTAATTTTTTCTTTTCCAGAAATGACTATATTCATCTTATATAACTTGCTAGGTCGAATTTTGTAAATGTCTTATGTATAACATTAAACAATTTCACTACGAAAGCAGTATCTCGGGGTTATTCTTGTTCTCCTCGGACGATTTTATTCAGCTTAGAAAAGCCCTTTTGGAATGAAGGGGTTACACTTTGTATCTAACCCACTTCCAACTGAAGGCCACTGCTAACCCTTCGTTATTAGCGGTTCTCCCCAATTAGAATCAAAACGTCTGGTGGCAGCGTAATTTGCTGTGGTTGGTGCACCTGAGCATTTTATTCAACGTAAAACCTGGAGATTTTGTCACTGAGAGGATTCCTAGAAGCCATAAGTTTTACATGCACTCTCGAGTAAACATTTCTCTGCTGCTGGTATACCTAAGCATTGTATTTCCGCTGATAGCAAACGATTCTCTTCAATCAAAAAAGTTCAACAGTAACACGGCCGAGATAAAAATACGTCCTCGGGTTGAAGGGATTGTTAGTGGACAGGCAATAATGTTATCTGTGTATTCCCTACGCATGTACATTGTCTTGATCCAGAATGTATGGGGACACTTCGTAACGAGATTATCTGACACCAAAGACGATGGCTGTTGCAAATGTCCGATGATTTCACCTCACACTGATGAACCTGCTTTCATAACGATGCATTGTATCGCATGTATGTGATATTTCGTATTCAGTATTGCCATCATACGTATTCTAATGATAACAGATTGGTCTTCCTAGGACAGCACGAGTCATACAGATCATTTGCGATGTCACTACGTCCCTACTACGCGATACTTTTCGGAAGCAGTGTATAGACCCTGACTGTTTAAGCCTCTGTACCAAGAATTTTGAGCTTAACTGGATACAATGTATGCTTAGTACACTGGTCCCTGTAATGTTTGTGCTCAAGAACGTGAAAATAATTACCGACCGCTGTAGACCCTAAGTGTGTTGTACCCTAAGTAGCACAATTACTGAAGGAAAGTAAAGAGTGTGGTAACCTTCCCCTTCACTTCTTTATATCTTTCTCATTCATTTCTTTATCTCCTATTTGTTCCCCTTCCTCATTTCCCTCCTCTTCCACGTCCCCTACCCTTCTTCTGTTCTTCCTTTTGCTCCTTTTCCTTTTCCACTTTGCCTCCATTATAGTCATCTTTCTCTTCATCCCTCTCATTTCCTACCCTTCTTTCTCCTCTACCTCCTCTTCTTCCTTGGCCTCTTTCTTTTCTTCATCCTTATCCTCTACTTTATCCCTTCCCCTTTCTTTTTTTCCATCCACTTCCTCTTCCTTTCTTTCATATCCATCCTCTTCCTTTTCCTCTACATCTTCTTGATTCATTCCATCTTCCTCTTGTTCACACCCTCATTTGCCTCTTTTTCATCCCCCTCCTTTTCGCATTATTTACCTCCTCCTTTTCGTTTTTATCCCTCTCCTTTTCTCCTTTATCCCCTCTTCGTTTTCGCTCTGCTGTTCTTCATCTCCTTAGTCTTCATCTCTCTCCTCTTCCTCTTCTACATACCTCTCTTCTTCATTTTCACTATCCCTCTCCCCTTCCCTTTCTTTAACCCTCTCTTCTTCCTTTTCATTATACCCCTACTCGTTTTTATCCTGATATGCTTCCCCTTAATCCTTTTCTGCTCTCCCTCCCCTTCCTGACCTCAACCTCCTTTTCTTTTATCTTTATGTCCCCTCTCTTCCTTCTTGTTATCAGCCTCTCCTCCATTTGCTCTTCCCTCATTTTAACGTTCAATAATTACTTCTCGTTTCTTTCCTCGTCCACTTTTCCACGTTTTCCTCATCGTCCTTCATCCCTTTCTTCGTTTCTTCATGCCTTCTTTCTCATCTTCATCTCCCTTCTCCTCACACTGTCCTCTTCTCTTCATTCCATCCCCTTCTTCTTCGACGTCCAACATCTCTTCCTCTTCCTCACCCCTTTCACTTCCTCCTCCTCCTCTTCGTTTCTTTCCTTCGTCCTCTTCGTCGTTTTCCTCCCGTCCTCTTTTTTTTTCTCTCTCTCTTCCCCTTGTCTCTTTCATTTCCTCTTCCCCCAGGTTTTTCATCTTTATACCATCTGATTCTTCCTCTCTCCCTCCTCTTCCTCTTGATCTCCCTCTTACTTCACCTATGTTTCCTCTTGATCTCCCTCTTACTTCACCTATGTTTCCTCTTGATCTCCCTCTTACTTCACCTATGTTTTTCACTTTCTCACTTTTAACTTCATCTCCATTTTCTCCTTTCCCACTGTATCTTCTTTCACGATTATCTTTTTTTTACCTTTATTTTCTCTTACCTCTACCGCTTCTTTTCTTCTTCCATCTGCCCCTCCCTTCTCTTCTCCTTTTCCTCTACCTTCCTATTTTTCCACTTCCTTTGATCTTTCTTCTCCCCCCCTCTCTCTCTCTCTCTCTCTCTCTCTCTCTCTCTCTCTCTCTCTCTCCCATATCCTCTTACCCACGGACAGATACACAATGAATCACAAATACTTTGTACTGACAGAGATGCTTCCTCTACTGACCTATTAAGGTTTCAGGAACAGTACGCAATTTCCGATATTCTTTTAACGATCTCGCAACTATTTTACTCGGCTTCTGAAAGGCCTTTCGTAGTCAAGAAGTAACAGAGCCTGATACTTCCTGGAACGATGTCACCTTTTGAAACCCACCTTTACGATGCTTTTTCATTTATTTACCTGTATTTATTTATTTTCCTGATGTCTTTTTAATGTATTCTTTGGTAACTTTTGGTGAATTTATTTAACTAAGAATAGACTTTTTCGACCAACAATGATATGATCTTAAATAATCTGCTTCACTAAAGGGGGTCTTTCCTATGCCAAATACAATCGTTTGAGAGCAGCAAATATGAAATAAAAATATGTACAGGTACCGATACGGAAGGAGTTGCTATTAATTTTGTCACCACCAGACGATGCTATTTACCTCAGGAGGGATAATTAGTAGTGAATGAATAAACCACTTCACTTCGATGGCATTTTTTTTCCCTGGTACTTTCAGACGACTTTATTCAGACTGACAGAGGCTTGGAACTAAAGACCTTGAATATAACCTTCATCTATCCCATCAGTGCGAAAGGTGCCACTAAGGCTGAAGAAAATCATTTGGAGGTAGTTTGAATAATATGAAAAAATACTTGTTCGGACTGAAAGGGCTAAATCGCATCAAAAGGGATGGCGGGTGAAGGTAGTGAGACATAATGAACTGAGGAAATGAAATGAAAAAGGAGGGAATTAATGGACAAGAAAACTAAACAGCTATTCCCATTAATCTCCTCAGCACCCTGCCCCCCAACAATAATCTTCAATGTTGTCCGCTGACGGTGGGAATGGAATGTTAGATATAGATTCCCTTCATTACCAGGGCTGATTATAATCGTCTAGTGGCAGCGGTCATCACCTGTTAAATGATGTCCTCCAATTCAATAGGTTAACCACTTCAAAATAATGACGTGTTTGTTTCATTCCTGCTACAGCCAGCAGGAAGACATCTTTGAACGTTTTGTTACACCCGTTTTATTCAGTTCAACATTTTCAAACTCAATAACCCATAATCACGGGCCAAAATCGTCTTGCGTAAGCTGAAACAGAACATTAGTGATGTCTTGCTCATGACAGGGTTAACGGTTGCATATAGTCGTCTGGCATTAGCTGGAATAGAATAGGGAAAGAGGTGAACGTGAGAACGTTATTTGCAACCTACTGTAGTGCAAGGGGTAAAGCACTAGCGGGCATCAGAAAGAGGGAAGAATAAATACATTGAGGAAAGTGGACTGTGAGAAAGGTTGGCTACTGTCACCAGGCAGCAAATCATCATTATAACCTCCCTTTCCCACGTTATATATGGGATGGGGGAATTCAGAAACATGGACAGGAAATTATGTAGGGAGGAGGACAATCAACAAAGTGTCCAGCAAAACGGGGTACATATAAAGTCCCTCACAATTCATGTCTTTCACCATTCAAGCCCTTGAATTCTTGGCTCTCCCTCACGAGCTAAATGGTTCAAATAAAGTTCACTTAATTATGCCCATTGTAAAACACTAGGAGTACAGAAATAATTGCTGACTGTAGTGATAGTGAGAACAGTAGAAAAGAGTTGCTTAGGTAGGCTTACCAGGTATATCATAGTGGAGTACATCGTAAATCGAAATGCATTAATGTACATCATCACAACTGTCATTAATATCATCATTATCAATATCATTACGATTATTAATGTCATCGTTACCAGTATCACAATCATTACCGCTATAAACGTTTTTTATTCATTCAATTACATAGTTACTGGTGTGTTAGAAAAAAATCTCCAACCAACTTACCGCGTTACTTCCACTTTATGTTGAAACTGGCAACTTTACTTTCGGTTATCCACAGCCATTCACTTAGGGTCTTGCCTCCACTTACTACTAATTCTCTCTCTCTCTCTCTCTCTCTCTCTCTCTCTCTCTCTCTCTCTCTCTCTCTCTCAGATAAATCCACTAATGTTTGTCATCATGATCTCCACATTTATTTGCGTTAGGATCCTGTCACACTTGTTCCATTACTTACTGTTCCTCTCACTCGCTTATATTCTCTCGTACTCTCACTCATTTTTCCTCTCACTCTTAATCACCCACTCTAACTTTACCTATACAGTGTCACTCACTCACTTAGCCTAGTCACTCGTTCGTTCACCCACTCATTCACCAACTCATTCATTTACCTACTTACTTCCACTGACTCACTTTCACTTACTTTCCCCCCTCATTCTCCCATTCACTTTGCTTACCTACTCACTCCTCTACCTTTTCACTCCCATCATTTTCTCACTCACCCACTCCCAGTCCCTGGCGTGCTGTCATTATTGACTGAAACAAGGGTGAACATTTACATTTTTTCAACCCTACATTTGTTCCTCCGTGACCACAGGCACTGGGCAGGTGAGTGAGGGGTGAGCGAGTATGAATATTGGAGAGGATATTACCCCTAGAGTAGCTTTATGTGTGAGGGATATTGATCGCTACTGCTCTACACACTACACTATGTCACTCTCTTTATTGTAGAACTTGCCACAGTTTACACACATGGATATTCCCACACTTTCAAGTTTTTCACTTGCACAGACGCTAGCAAGCACAAACGAGCACACCCATGCACACGCACAGACACTGGCAAGATAAAATAAGTTAACTCCGCCCAAAAATATGGAGGTGGTTATGTAATCACCCCATTTTGTCTGCTTGCCTTTTTTTGGTCGACAAAATCTCAAAAAGTTTTTAACGAATTTTTATGAAATCTTGTGAACAAATAACAGTTACCTTCGCCAACGAAGTTGGTGATGAATACCCCTGTTGGTGTGTGTGTGTGTGTGTGTGTGTGTGTGTGTGTGTGTGTGTGTGTGTGTGTGTGTGTGTGTGTGTGTGTGTGTGTGTGTGTGTGTGTGTGTGTTTTTCCGACAAGATAACTAAAACAGCTGTTGTTGGATTTTAATGAAACATTTTGTCCACAATATAGCTCACAAAGTTGCTGATGGATTTCAATGAAATTTTGTGGGATGTGTGGGCCATGGACCAGAATGAGTTAAATAAATCTTGGTGGTGATCTGAGTTGTCTGGTATAAGCACTGGCGGAGGCATACACTCTCTGAGTGCATTTAACTTGCTTTGCTTGCAACACAGTCATGGTTCCCGGCGCTACCCCCTCCCCCCCCATGAATATATATATATATATATATATATATATATATACTGTATATGACTATGCATCCCGGCATTGCCTGGGACCCTCGGGGACCACCCCTCTGTGGGCACGATCCTCGGGATTCCAGTGTTCCAGTTAACCCACTGAACTCTGAACCCCTTGTTCTCCCTTGGATCCAATTCCTTTGGGATGTATTCCCCGTGTACCCACTCCTACCATGGACCTATTCACCCACGGACCTAGTCCTTATCGACCTACAGTATTTTCTTACTACCTTCCCACCCAGTCACCCACGACAAACGCCCACCCCACCCACCCTGTCCATCGACCTTATTCCCCTGCCCACCCCATCCATCCTCCCACCCCCCTGATCCATCCGCTCATCGTCCTTCCCACCTGGCCACCAAGCTCCACTATGTTGATATGGTGAATTTTAACCTGCGCCGCTGGTATGGTTTTAGGAGAAAAAAAAAAAAATCTACAGAAGCCGGTCACTAAGCTTCACCATGATGGCCTGGTTAGCTCTGTTTTTTGACATCAGGGGTACAACTTTATAACGTCCTCGAACACGTTACACCGGTTAGACCCTTTTCCAACCCTCTAGATACTTCCCCATTAGTTCTTATAGCATACAAACAGGCAGACAGACAGATACAGAAAAAATAAATAAATATCAGATATCTTCAAAACACGAACACACGCACATACATACAAACACACACATTACATGCAAAAGTTTTTGCTTAAACACACACACACACACACACACACACACACACACACACACACACACAACCTGACAATAAGAGACCAACTACTGTGGCCTTGTATTTTTCCTTAAACTTTTCCTACGGGAGGTCCATCCTTAATACAAATACATTCGTCTTGTGGTAAAACGAATAAAACAAGTGAGGCAGCAGTATAGTGAGGGGTTAAGGGAGAATACAAATTCAGTATAACTACTTCACAACAGACAGCTGTTCAAAGATGATTAAAGTCGTATGTTGATAAGAACAAAATATCAGAAAGTGTCATCGTATTTAAGAGGTTAACCACTTCACCACGATTAGGTATCAGTTTACCAGTGCTGTATCCAAACAAATTTATTCAGCTTAGGAAAATCCCTTGTACTAAAAGGGTTAAGGAATGCTGTATGTAACTCCTCCAGTTTGAAAAGTCTCTCCTAATCTGACTTAAATCGTCCTGGGACAGCAAAAGCATAATAAATAGCGTCCATGCGTCACAGGAGATAAAATGTACGAGTCCAGATTTTTTTCTATTTCGATTCGACATTTTCTGGGTTGATATCCATGCTTTACATATGACGCAAATTCCCTCCATTGGCAGTCGGCTATACCCGGACCGAATCTCCATTTAATACGGATTGGCCAAAGACTAGTCTGAATTTAAAAGTCACCATTTTAATATATTGCGACATATATCGTAGGAATAGACTGGTATCATGTGAACTGCACATACATGCTTTTGATTTTGTTATCTCTGTTTTTTATGTACTTGGGAACAAACCAATCCTTTCAGAGGGGTACTACTCTCAGTTTCCTATGACTTACTAGTAACTGAATATCATAGTTTGCGTTAAGTAACTTCTTTAATACACGACGCAAGAGGAATAATTTCCATGTAAAAGTATTAAAGTAATGGTGGGGGAATTTCTTCAGTTTATGTCCTTGGTGTGGTGTGGGTTCAGCGAAACATATTCTGTGGTGTGTAAAAAGAGGGTGGTGTGGTGTGTTATTCTATGCTGTTTTGTGTAGTGCAGTGTAGAGTGGTGTTGTGTTTTGTAGTGTGGTGAGGTATGATGTGGTGTTGCTTGGTGTGGTGTCGTGTTGCGTGGTGAAGTATCGTGTTGTGTGGTGTGGTATCGTGTTGTATGGTGTGGTGTAGTGTTGCGAAGTGCGGTGTGGTATGGTGTAGCTTTGCCAAAGCGCTTCACGTCCATAAACGTCAGTAAGAGTCAGGTGGACAAAGCCCCTCCTAGAGATGCTGTCACATTTAATGATGGCGGAGATAAAATGTAAGTCGAGAAGCCACCTGATCTTTTCGAATAACTGCTGAATACACTGATTTCGGACTGAAAAGTTGTGTGCTATACAATAATGACTGGCTTGGACTCACAAATTATGTACACACTATGCTACCTCTTTCTAAGTAATAGTTGATGTTTGGTAAAATTGCCTTTCAATAAACGATGGCAAACATGAATGTGAAAATAGTCGTGGAAAATACTGTATGAAATCAGCTGTTGTGTGGGAGTAAAGCATGTCACTCTTGGGGCTTGAAGACGAAGTTTCGTATGAACTTGGGGTTTGAGGTAGCCTTTACTATGCGCTGATCCCAGGTTTTGCAGCCATTCTGTTTGACTGTGTGATCCTTTCGCCAGAAAGTACAAAACGGCAAATCCTATGTCCATGACTTTATATTTATTATTATTATTATTATTTTATTATTATTATTAATATTAATATTATTATTATTTACTGTGGCCACTAGGTTGACGTGACCGTGCTGACCACTAAGACGCAGGTACACCTTCAGCTGAAGAGGACTCATCTGACAATTCAGCTGTCAGTATTAGTTCATAATTTCGTCCTGGAGAGCGGGTAAGAACGAATAAACAGACAAGAGGATGGATGGAAGACCCATTCAGCGGTTTCTACTTCAGTTACCGTACCCAAAGTCCTTGATTTCGGCTTCGTGAACATGTACAGTGTAGATGTAATACCATAAACATGCCCTATCCAATATGATGGAACGATCAGGAACCAAAGTTCCCCTGGAACTCCACAGCCTCTCCATACTTAGGGTGTTATTGTCACTTTTATTTACAGTCAAAGAGAGAGTTTTACGAGTAAAGGAACATCTTACATCTCTGTCAACTTAGGAAGGTTAGTCATTACAGTTCAGTGAGAAAAAGTGAGGTGGAAAATTAGACTAATTTATGTCCTTAACTGCACAAAACATAGTTTTCTTAATTAATATACTGTTGATTATATTCCGCGTCGGCAAACTAGTCCGTACAGCTGCACCTTCACGGTCGTCATCCGAGACTCATGGAAGGTCATTATGACTTTTAGAAAAATATATTAACGTTTTGGTGTTAGTCCCCATTTTATCATAAAAAGGAAAATTGCCTTATCCAACTAGAGGCGACCGATGAGATGTGATATATGGACAAGTTGGATGGCGCAGATTATAGTCACTAGCCTCGAACGGAGTGAAAAATTATTAATCTGGATTCTTCCGTATCGAAATCAATTACCTGAATTTTGTCAGTAAAAATAAAATACATATACTACCTGGTATTTGGCAGCACTCATGGGACCTGTACAATATACTGTACCTCACTCTACAATTTTTACCATTTCCATAAGCTGTCTATTTTTTCTCTTTATTCCCTCTACCTCTAAACCAATTTATTGAACTTCAGGAAGAACTATTAGTAGTGAAAGAGTTTGACCAGGATTTATCTAACCAACAGTAAGAGATGAAGTCTCAAAGAAACAGAGCAAAAACGTCCGGTGGTGGGAAGAATAAAAAAAATAAATGACGTTCTCGGTTTAAATGCATAAAGCAAGAAAGCAAAAATGTATATAGCAGACCATAACCACTACCGCCTAAGCAGATTAACAATAACATTTAACAATTTGGTTACTTTTCTCTGTGGGAAAAACAGTATCACTCCATATTTCTGGTCATTAGAAACTATCCTCCTCCTCCTCCTCCTCCTCCTCATCATCATCATCATCAGCCAATATCACTAGTTCCAGAACGACTTTCAGAAAACTTGAGAACGTGAAGAACAGAAATCTAATAAAAATATATATTACTCAAAGTGTACCAACGCACAACTTACAATAACAAACATAAAACAAATAACGAAACTTGGAAAAACATAAAGGGGAATAAAATGAAAACCAACAACACAAAATGGGACAAAACACAAACACAAACACATTTCGCATCCCCCTCCGCCACCCATAATTTCAGAGTTTTATAAAAGGAGAGTTATGGTATATTTTAAGCTGCGTGTAACCACCCTCCTCCCCCCGTCCCTTTATCTATCTATTGATTTATCTATTTGGGGCGCACCTATTTGTCTGTCTGTGAGCTGGACTTTCACCTATCATTACATTTGTTTGTTTGGTCACTTTTCTTTGTTTGTGAATGTTGTCCAGATATTTTTCCGTTATCCTTCTCTCATTTGGTCTAGCTTTCATTTTGTGCATCTGCCATTTTGTCTGCCTGTCTCAAAATGAGTTTCTGTTTTAGTTTCTATGTCCCTTTGCTTCTGATTCTGTCGATCTGCGTGTCATTTTGTTTGCTTGTTTGTCTGAATCTGTCTGTTTGTTTTAGGCCTATTTTCCCATCTATCAATAAGTATACGATGCTTATCTACTATTCCGTATCTGTTGTATATTTAATGTGATAATTTCTACTGCCCTTTTGCCTATTTACGTACCGGTATGCTTGTCTGCTTGTCAGATTATGTATATAACTATAATTGTATTTTTATTTGTTTATCTCTCTATCTGTCCATCTACAAGTAACAGTCTCTCTGTTTGTCTATCTATCTATCTATCTATCCATGACTATCTATCTGCCCATTTACCTACCTGTCTGTCCTTGCCTTTATGCCTATATTTTTATATAATTCTATCTCTTGCGTCTGACTATCAACTTACCTCTGCCAACAGTATGTGTTTATCTACCTAAGTATATACCTGACTAGTCAGGTGACGATCGAAACGCTAATTATCGTAACACCCAATGTCTAATTACGTATACAAATAGAAAGCATCCAGAGAGCACATACCTCCGCCACTGCCATTGCCATTAGAAAGGATCCGGATCAGTGGATATAGGATCCGGAGTAGGATCTGGATCCGCCCCGGAATATATATATATATATATATATATATATATATATATATATATATCATCTCATCAGCCGTTTGAGTATCCACTGCAGGACCGGCCTATCCCAACCGAAGTCGGGACGATACAGCCAATGTATCTCTACCAAGTGGCTTAGGCTGTCTGGTAGAGATTGTAAGTAGGGTGAGATGTGCTTGTAAGTGTAACTGTAGTGCTGGAGTGGCTTTGGATGTGTGTGTAGTCTGTGAACCAAGTGTAATCGGCCCGCGCAAGCCGACTGGGTGCAAGCATACTTTACAGTATGCGACACTGGTTCAACCACAGCACCCCTTGTGTCCGCCAATGCAGTACGAGGCCTGAAGAACGCTCCTAAAGTTTATTACCCTGGCGGGGCGCGAACCCTCGTTCTTCAGTGTACGAAAACGCACACTTTACCACTGGACCACAGAGGCTCCATATATATATATATATATATATATATATATATATATATATATATATATATATATATATATATATATATATATATATATATATATATATATATATATATATATATATATATTCCCCCTTTCCATGAATGGCCCAGAGTGCATTGAGGATGCCCTGAACAAAAAAAGGGCTTGAAGCTCCTCTATCAACACTCATCTCTACTCCCTCCAGGCAATCAAAACCCATCTCTCTCAATTTATCGTTGCGCCTATCTGTCTGTGGGGTCGAGAGTACAGAATTTCCAAGGCTTGAATGATGGGTGAATGGATGCATGACCCTTTTCGCACTTGGGACTGTGTTATTAGTTCTAATTTTCAGGCTTTTCTTTCATGCTTCTGTATCTTGTTACACATTTTTGCTGTACTGAGAAGGTACGAACGCTGAGAGTTGTTAGGAAAACATCTTGCAAGGGCTTGCTTTTATTGGCTTTGTGCAACGTTTTGCTTTACAGAGCTCGGTGCATCAAAACGTTAACAATGCCAATTAGAGGTTGTCCTCACATTTTTTTCTAATATCATTTTTGTTAGTGGGAACTAGTGTTAGGATGGCGATTATGATCATGGTGTCGGTGGCGGTGATGATGATTATGTTGGTGACGGTGAGTGACGATAAGGGTGACGAGGATGATGGTGTTAACAGCTGTTCCTCTTTGCATCAGTCTCTTACGTGTAACTTCCGTTGTCTATGATCTAGCCCGTATCTTCTGTTATCTACAGCCATGCCTTTGTTACAACATATGGTAGCTCAGGTATAATCATAATCTTTTACTTATATATTGTTTTAAACACATGCTTGCGGAGGTAGAGTGATGTCTCCATTTAGGAACTCACATTAACCAGTTGACTATGGTAATGTACTTTTTATTATATGCAGACAATTCCAAATAACTTATGGAACACCTCCAAGAGTGATGAAAGTTAAAAAAATATCCAACTATTCCGGTTCAAAAAGTTTCTTCCGCCTTTCCTATAATTTGATGTACACTGATGTCAGACGATTTTGTTCAGCTGATATATCATATGAACCTGAGTGTTAATGCAGCTTCTATTAACCCTCTCATTGCTCGGACAACTCAAAGCATTCTGTTCCAGCTAATATTAATTTATTTTTCTGGCAGGTTAAGTCATAGGAGCCTGCTTTCAAATCAAATTACAAGATCGAACGGTATAAGCTTGACTGCTGTAGCTTCATAGGTCACTCTCACTGCACCGTCCAAGCTCATACCTCCATTTGCTCACTCACATTTTCATACACACACACACACACACACACACACACACACACACACACACACACACACACACACACACACACACACACACACACAGTCTCTGTCTGTCTGTCTGTCTGTCTGTCTGTCTGTCTCTCTCTCTCTCTCATATATAACCTTTCCCTCATCCTATCCCCCTGCCACTTACATTCTTTTCCTATCATCTGCGCACCTCCTCGTTATCCCCCCCTTTAGCTACACTCTCTCCTTTCAAACATTATCTTACCCTTCCCATCCCTTCTCTCATTCTATTTTAAGCCTTTTCAGTCACTCACACATCCCTCCAACTCACACCTGCTAAATCTCCCCCTCTCCCATCCAGTCCCTCTCATTCCTTGTCTCTCAATCCATGCAAAGTACTCTCTATCACCCACTCTTTTCCCTCACACCCTCTCTCCCCTCAGTTCCCTCGTCTCTGATACAGTATCTTCTGTCCAATCTTTCCATTCCTCTCTCTTACTGTCACACAAATCCTCATGCCTCCCCTGTCATACATTATCTCCCCACGTCCCCACACGTTTACACTCACTCACTTTCTTATACCCTTTCCTTTCACCCTCAATTTGCCCTTTCATATTTTTCCCCTCTCAATCATCTTCTTTCCTTTCGAACATCACCATTTTTCCATCTAATCCCTCTTACTACTTGTCTCGCACTCCCTATCGCATCAATATATCTCACCTGTGCCAGCCTAGATATTCTCACATGTATTAAAAGACATAAATTGCTAAATATCGAAGCCTTTAGTTGAAATTTTCGGATATATCATTTAGGAGTAACAAGGCGCTTCACGAACGGAAGCTTGCAAACTTAACTTCAGTAATGTAGGAGGGCAATAAGTCAAGTCCTGTTAATTATCGTCAGAGTAGCATAACGCCCTTGATTTGAAATTAGATCGAAACCTTTATCAGAAACATAGTTGTAAACATTTAAGTATTTATCTCATCATATATCTCTTGACGTTGTCTACCTCTGTTTTTAAAAAGCATTTTATAAATTTCTCTACATAAGACTCGTTCGGAATAGAAAGTGCATGGTTTCAGTAACAGTTTCTTAGGTGGATCAATAACTGACGCATAGACAGATAAACAGGAATCTTCATAAAGTTGACGCATACATCGCGGGAAAATCGAACCATCTGCAACACGCACGAGTAGAAACAGTTTTCACTGTATTTCGCCAGTTCTAAATTTTCTTCCAATGGGACTGGGATGATTGTTTTTAAACTGTACAGGGTATAAACAAACTTCAAGTAAACTGTAAAGGATCAAACTAGAAGTTCATCACACGCAGTGTCATAGTGTTTAATATACGGTCATATCCTGGTATTAAAATACATAAATGTGTTTGACGAAGGCGTATGTTGTAAAATATCTAAATTTGATGATGGTACAAAAACTGGTAATGTAACAGACACATCTTGACCAATGGAGATAATTCAGATGGATTTTGGTGATACGTTCAATTAGCAAAGTGCTAAACATTGGCAGTATAAGAAGTATAAAATCCTGTTTTACTCTGAATAATATTTAACTCAGTAATGTAAACAACGAAAATGTTTTATGAATTATAATAACAAATGATCTGAAGTCAAGCCAACAGTGTATAGAGATAAAACACACACGCACACACACACACACACACACACACACACACACACACACACACACACACACACACACACACACACACACACACACACATGAACTACATTCACGGGCAAACCAAATGTAAACAAGAAGCGGTGCCAAGGCACAGCAAACCCGTCCCCGGCAGTCATTTCAGTGCTGACATTTAAACACGACAGGATATCTAGTCAAAGATGTCATATATCAGATTTGGAGTACATCAGGTGAATTGACGCTTTTATACCCGTTTGAAATTTTAGGCCAGACCTACCTAACATTGACCCTCCCTACCGCTAACTCGGGGATGACCCCTCTGATGTAATGAGGCATGTTATAGGATGCAGATTTGAAAGATGAGCCTTTAGGTTTTGGTTTCATGTCGATATGACGGATTTGAAAGGAATTATGGAGAAAAAAAAATTACGTCTCTTTCTTTTTTTTCTTTTTTACTTTTTGGGGGCCTATAGCCAAGGCCTTGGCCCAGTTTGGCTCAAAATTTAATCATAGCCCATCATCCCTATAATTTTAGTAAAAATCGTATCAGTAGTTTTCGCGTAAAGTTGTAAACAGACATACAGACGGAGAAACATACAGACAGACACACAGACAGACGACACACAAACAAACAAATAAACCAACAGAAAACCAAGTGAAAACAGTAGCCGTCCCCGAGCCCCACCGGGGCAGGGACGGGTAACTAGAAAATCGTCTTTACCTGGTATAAGTTATTAGTAGCTGTCACTTGGAGTATTTTGCGCATTTCTGGTAATCGCATAACCAAAATGGACATGACAGAACTCGAGAGAATATAGTAAAGCGGATAAAAGTCATAACCCAGAATGAATAGCTAAGCATACAAGGAAAGTACAGAACTGGATTTTGTTGTGTAAGTGAATACTACGAGGACAGTTTATATACTAAGTACATTTTTCAAAGAACATGATATGATGGGAGGAAAATACTCCACAATGGACAAGTCTAACAGTACCGGTACTAAAAATACGGTAGTGGTTACAAAATAAATTGGCAAACGTTTTCAGTCACATGAAATAAAACGTTTCTTGTTGAAGAGCGTTGAAAACGTAAGGAATACGCGGCCTAGTCATACAGTATTACCCGGTAACAGTTAAGTCACTCGGATATGCATTTGGCTTTGAATACCCAGCTAAATATGTTAACCCTTAAATCATGCTTTTCTTGAGGACACACCCGCAGAAAAAAAAAAAAAATCGCTTTGTACATTTACCTATAGCAAATTTGTGGCTGAGTATGACAGTGTTGGGAAAGATCAAAACAAAACCTTAAATTTTTAATTCATTACATACCTGGAAAAACAAAAATAATTATTTCCTTATAAATAATTATCAGGTGGCATCTGTACATCTAACTAAGTCGTGTTACAGACAGAAACTTTGGCACCTGAAACCTAATGTAGGCTTGATATTCTTTCTCCTTAGAAGTTATGACTGTGCAAAATATATTTTCCTTGTATCCATTGCTATGTAATTTTCTTAATAAGTTTCTTCATGTTGCATGGTAATGCTCCTAATTTTTTCCAGCCAGCTTCAACTTGGTGGGGCTTGGGGGAAGCAATCCTTTTTTGCTAATTTAGTCTTAGACTCATAAAACAGATACCTTAGTAATAATCTGCCTCATAATATAATAACCTTCAAGGAACCAGTAAGTCTCTTGCGTTCCTTTATGTTCCCTTATACTCTGTTACACTCTCTCTCACCCACACTCTGCTCATTCACATCCTCTCCCGCGTTCAATCATCTTCCCTCTCACACATCTCTTTTTCGATCAACCCTCTCACACAACACCTCTTTCCCATACCGACAATCCCATTCTTTGCCTCTCGCGTACACTTTCATACTCTTCCTCTCACACCGACACTCTTCCCTTACACCTACTCACTCGTACAATCATCCCCTCTGCTCTCACATATCACCTCTTTCCCATCCAATCCCTCTCCAACTCTACCTCGCCTACCCTCTGCCTCTCACCCTCTCACCCTCATCATCCCCGACCCCTATCTCTCGCTCTCACCCCAACCCACATCAAAGCAAATGTATTCGTTTTTAATTCCACCTCCGTTTACCAGTGGCGAATTTTAACAACCAGGGGGCCAGTGAAAAAAGTATATATAAAAAAACTGAAAATAAAAACGGCATGTATATTACGCATTATATTTAATAAACCGGCGGATATTGTGGCCCGACACTATTTAAAAGGCAAAAAGGGTAGCCATTTAATCAACTTTTTAATTCGCTGGCGTGGAGAGTTTGGGACCTGTTGGAAGTAGAGTTACCGGACGCAGAGTTTGTGGGGATGGGGGTGGTGTGGGGATGGGCAAGGGTTGGTCTTGGAAGAGGTCAAGGGTGCCGGTGGTGTGGGAGGTAGATGGAGGGGCAGAGGATTCATACTGTCAAGGGGTTAGTTTCAGGCGAGGTCATATACTCAGAGATTTAAGGCGAGAAAGATTAATAGCTCGCTCCTGATTGGCATTATGTGAACAGTAAACCTAAAGTAAAGCCTTTTGAAGTTGGAGTTCTTTAACAAACTGCACGACCAGGCATTCACTTGATTATATGGTTTCACCCTATGTAGTAAGTGGCTTTATGCGCTTCAAGAAACCGTTTCTCCTGCCACACAGTGTAAAATCACCTCGAAGTCACTTTGCCTTAATCCTTTCTAGTCGATGACGCATTGGTCACTCTCTTGTTACCCCAAGTCAATTTTACTGAATTTAAAACGACATCTGTATACTGAAGAGATAAACAGAAATAATATCTAACCCCTCCAATCTGAAAAGCTTCCAGAGCTGAATAAATTTGTTTAAACAGAGCAGCCATAAAGTACAAAAACGTCATGGAAGTGAAGGTGTGATGTGAGTGGTGAGGCCCCCCTTACCACTTTGCTTACGTATCATTACTTCCTTACTGCTACAGCCAGACTACTTTCTTCAGCTTAGGAGAGAGCCCATCCTCGTAGCAAAGAGATAAAAAAGAATACAAAGGAATGTACAGTAGATGGTATCTTATCTGTTAGTAGTTTCGAGACTGTTTGTTATTAGAGTAAGTTACAATTGACGTATTTTCGAGCCGAAGCCGATGGGGACGCTCAGCACCCACTCACTCAATGTAGGATTGCCTTCGCGTGACGCTATACTATGTCAATTGGCTTCCAGTCACCAAGGACATTATTTACTACACTGGATGTTACTATAAAACCAAATGGTGTCTGGTGGTCTTGTGGATTAAGGTACTCTTGCCAGATAGGGCCCTTGAGGGTTATTGGGAGGCATGAAAATTTAAAGAGAAGAGAGTTTGCAGGAATGGCAAGGGTGTGGGGATGAGTAGTGTGCTTTTCGAGAGGCATGAAAAAGTTAGAGGGGACAGTTTACAGGCTTGGTCAGGGATGTCGAGAGCTGGAGTGGAGAGTTTGCAAATTTGGCGAAGGATATGGGGATTTATAGCCAGGACAGTTTACAGGTTTAGCCATAGATGTGGAGAGTTATAAAACAAGAGTTTATATGACCGGCCAAGATGAAGGGAAGTGGGGTATATGGAGTTGGTGGGAGAAGGACAAAATCTAACTTCGCTGGGCAGGGTTTTCAGTTCGGGTGAAGGTTACTTCGTCCAGAATTTAGCCCTGTGGCTGTATTCTCGTCAGCTTAGATTATATTGCACCTCCTCCTTACCACTTCAGTTCTGTATGTGACCCGTTAATATTTGACGTAAAGAAATATTAACGACGGTGATATACAAAGCTGTGATTAATCAAGAGAATATTATGATGTAATAAACAAGGTAGATCACTGAGGACGAGGTGTGAAAACGAATTCTTAACCCAACACGAATACGGCCTGTGAGGGAGGTTAGGTACTCATTCTCTTGGAATGAGGAAGATTTCTAGTGTCTTTTCCTGAGCAGTTTATTTTGGATATTACGAACAGATATCTTCCTGCATGTAATAAATGTCCTTTTGATGTAAATTCCATACAGGATCATAGGAAATACGTGGCACTTATATTAATAAAATTAATGAGGAAGAGGGGCTAAAGAGACTCTTGACCTATGATCGACACTGCTCCAATATGCTAAAACAGCTGACTCCAGGTGATTGTACTCAGCGGGGTGTATACTTGGAGGCAGTACTATCACTATAAACACTCTCATAACCGTAAAAAATAGTATTCTAATACTGTTGATACCAGACAATTCCATTTAGCCGAACGAATCATAGTAGCCTGAAAATTAGTCTCTTTATTACTGTGACATACAGTATAATCCATGCATTTTAAAATTTTTCATCAGGCCACCCCAAGGCAATTTTGTTCAGTTTCAAGATCTGCATTGAAAAGTTTAGTGAAGGCAATATTTAATCCCTGTATCTCGACGAATTTCTAATAAGCTCAATAAAAGCACGTGAAAGTATCAAGGAAGAAATGTGTTGCCGGAGTGAAATGGTGAGGTCAACAAGAACTGACCCTTAGTGAGACCTAACATGTCTGAGCTGAACTAATCAGGCCTTTGCAAATCAAAATCATGTTAATGTACATTAATTCCACTTGATCTGTCCGAAATAAAGCTATTTTAATCCAATCTCAAACCTACACGAATTTTGGATATATCTGGCCTAAATTATATACTGTAATCCCGGCTATCACTACTTTGAGCAATATGGCATCTTCATGCCTAATCTTTCTCAGAGCCACAATAACTCTAATGACTGTTCTAGCTTAGCCATATTGAACAAAATTCGAACTAACTTAACCTAATTTTATCTATTCTAACCCAGTCTCAATGCATTCACTATGATAACATAATAGCTCAGGTATTCTTGCTGCAGCCAGAAGACATTATTTGCTGGAGAGTTATGAATGTTCTGCCTAAAACCTTCAGTTAAAAAGGATCTCTAATATAGAATAACATAGTTTCAGAAAACAAAAAAGTATAAGTCTTCGAAATAATGGATTTGATTCTTGAACTCCATCTAAGCTAACCCTTATCAGTCCTTACCTAATCCATGGAAAGAAACCAAAATCCACCCAGTTCCAAAGAAAGTTCCTCTGACCCCTCTGATTACAGACCAAGAGTTATCACGTTTTCCCTTAGTAAAGTATTTGAAATTGTAATCATTAATCACATACTTAAACACCTTGAAGCCAACAATTTAATTAATGATAAACAATATGATTTTTGCCACAAAAGATCCACCATTGATGTACTCAGTCTCCTGACTCATACCATCCATCAATCAACTGACCAACATGGAGAAACTCATGCAGTAGCCCTTGATATTTCTCAGGCTTTTGACAGAGTGCGTCACCATTCCCTGCCATCCAAATTCCCTTGCTATGGACTAATGTTTTTTTGTTCCTCTGCTTTTCTCATATCTCAGCGACAGAACAATAAGAGTTAAAGTAGATGAAGTATATTCCAATTTCCACTCAATTAATGCCGGTGTGCCACAAGGATCAGTTCTGGCGCCAACTCTTCTCCTAGTGCATATTAATGATCTCTTATCTGTCACCCAAAATCCCATCCATTCATATGCAGATGACTTAACACTTCACAGTTCATTCACGCTCAAACATTCATTCACAAAGTTCAATATCCCTGTCACCTCAGTGCAGCCATCTCCATAAATCAAGACTAATTGAAGATCACTGAATGGGGACAAACTAACCTTGTCTCATTGAATTCCAGTAAAACCGAATACAGGGTATATACGGTACAGTTTACTGATAGACAGATATTGCCAGATTCGTATATTGCCTTCAATGCTACATTTATTCCCATCTCCAAGAGTACTGAAAATCCGGGTGTTTCACTTAACAATGCCCTCTTCTGGACCACCCATGTCAGATTACTTGAAGAAAACGCCTCAAAGAGGCGTAGCTTCTTCACTGACGAACAGTTAGCTATCATTTATAAAAGTCACGTGCGCTCTCAGCTAGAATATTGCTCATCTTTGTTTAATTGATGTGGAGGGGTTGCACTAAAACAAATAGACAAAATTCAAAACAAAGTTTTTGGACTTATTAATAACCCTGCTATTACACATAAACTACCTCTCTTTCAAGTAAACTGGAATGGTGCCTCCTTTGCATTATTATACAGATATTTTTATGGCATATGCTCAGATGAAGTTGCATCCATTGTGCCACTCCTCCATACCTTCCCTCGTGCTACACGGGCATGTGGTAGCGCTCATGGCTGGAATGTTACACAGCCATATTGCAGAACTTCTGCCTATCAGAATACATTGATTCTCCCCGAACTGCATCTCTCTGGAACTCGCTTCCCAGGAGTTGTTTCCCCCCAAACATCAACCTACAGCTTTTCAATTCCAACTTTTACAGATTTTCATATGAATGGAGGACGAGAGTAATCTGGTGTTTGGATTATTCTTTTATGCATTTGTTTTTCCTCCCCTTGTTCTGTTATTAAAAAAAAAAATAACATCCAAAATGAACTCTTTTAATGCGAGGAAGAAGGAACCAGACGCCATGAGCCTGTAATAAGAGTTCCCTCCAAGAGAAAAACAAAATACAAGAGAGAGCCAAATTCAAGATCCATTCATTTCGAGATGCCTGGACACACTGCATTTGAAAGACTGGAGATCATAGGCAGCAGGAAATACAGAGGGAGGGAGACAGTTCAAGAGTTGACCTGTTGCATAACTGAAGGACTGGAAGTAACAGTTAACTCTTGCATTAGAGAGTTGGACAAAAAAGGGATGAGAGTTTGCTGCCAGACGGGTGCTATGCGCTCATCGTAGAGATGAAGGAATGCATGCAGACAGTTCAGAGGAGCAGTGATCATTAAAGTAGCGATAGAAAAGAGATAAAGATGCAACAGTGCAGCGAAGAGACAAAGTTTGAAGGGAGTCAGTAAGAGGAGGAGAGTTAATGAGACGAAAATCCTTTGACTCCACCTTATTGAGAAGTGCTCTATGTGGGGAGCCTCCCCACACATGAGAGTTGTACTCCACACAGGGGCGGATAAAACCCCTGTATAGAGTCAACAATTGTGCAGGGGTAAAGAAAGAACGGAGTCGGCTTAGCACACCTAATCTCTTGGAAGCAGATTTAACAAGAGATGTAATATGATCTTTCCAAGATAAGTCCCGAGTAAATGAAACCCCAAGCACGTTCAAGGATGATGCAAGATTTAGCTGAATATTATCAAACATTAGTGGGTTTACCTGTGGATGATTTTGACGGGATGATAGGTGTAAGAACTGAGTCTTAGATTCATTAAAAACAACAAGATTATTTTTACCCCAGTCAGAGATACGAGCCAAGTCAGACATTAGGTGTGCCATAGCCTCATCCCTTGTCTGTTGAAGTAACTGCTGAGATGGGCGTTGCGGGAACTGAATGGAAAGGTGAAGGGTGGGGTCATCAGCGTATGAGTGGATAGGGTTAGATATACAGCTTAGAAAGTCATTGATGAATAAAAGGAAGAGAGTTGGTGATAGAACAGAGCCCTGAGGAACACCACTGTTGATAGATCTAGGAGAAGAATGATGGCCGTCTACAACAGCGGCTATAGAACGACCTGAAAGGAAGCTAGCGATGAAGGCATAGATAGAAGGATAGAAACCGTAAGAGGGCAGTTTGGAAATTAAAGATTTATGTAGACTCGATCGAAAGCCTTTGAGATGTCAAGTGCAATGGCAAAGCTTTCGCCAAAGTCCCGAAAGGAGGATGACCAGGAGTCTGAAAGGTAGGTGAGAAGATCGCCAGTAGAGCGTCCCTGACGAAACGCGTACTGATGATCAGAAAGAAGGCTGTGATAGGAAAGATGCCTTAAAATTTTTCTATATAGAATTGACTCGAAAACTTTTGAAAAACAGGACGTTAAAGCAATTGGACAATAGTTAGAGGGTTAGGAGTGGTCACCCTTCTTTGGGACTGGCTGAATGAGAGCAAACTTCCAGCAAGAAGGAAAGGTACAGGTCGACAGACAAAGGCGAAAGAGTTCGTCTAGGTAGGGTGTAAGCACAGAAGCACAGTTCTTGAGAACAACAGGAGGGACTCCATCAGGCCCATATGCCTTGTTAGTATTGAGGCCACTGATGGTAGAAAATACTTCAGCTGAAGAAATTTTAATGTCAGCCATGAGGAAGTCAGAGGCGGGAAGTGATAGAAGAACAGCACAGGAATTGTCTAAAGTGGAATTGGAGGAAAAAGTCTGCGACGAGATCTGCTTTATCAGTAGAAGAAATAGCT